>NC_041400.2:177060511-177360511 GCF_900747795.2 Erpetoichthys calabaricus | reverse complement strand
TGAAATTCGATCTGACACCCCTAGTACACAAACAAGCTTGTTTAGTGTATGAAATGATATGATGGTTTCTCGTACAAAGTACAAGTAGAGCCTTGATGCAGTTTATAATGTTTAGTATAGTACACAGTTATTGAATGTTTTGTATGTCTCTCAGCTTGCTTTAATTCTATCTTTTCCACACTGAGCAATCAGAAACCTAAGTGTATATTATTTTGGGGAAAATACTGCAATTTTTGTACAGTATCTTAGGCTGTAGTCTCACGCAGGAGATCCCCACCAGTTAAAGGAATGATCTTCATTTGTAGGGTTTATGGAGTTCTTTCATGACTCAAAATAGTAGAAGAAGGAGTATGAAATATTCTGGCTTCTTTCCCTAAAAAGCATGGTGGTGCCTAAGAAGAACCAGCCGATTTGTTATGCTGAAAGAGTTGCAGTTGTACTGTATTAAGATAATGTTATTTCATAAGAACTATGCTGTTATCAGGGATGGAAATATTGGCTGCTGGGAAATATTTGGAGGCTGCTCAGATCTTCAAGGAGGCAACATCACTATCATTAAGTATGAAGATGCAATCCAAGATATTTACCTTGTCTGGTGTCTGCTTGCAGAATCTGGTGAGTAATCTTCCCAAGTTTACAACTAAAATATATGTGTAAGGAAAAATAACATGTCAGACCGACAAATGACTTTGTGTTTGTATTCCTGTGAAGTCTTTTTAATGCAGAGCTTTGATGAGAAACATGATAAATACAGTTTTTTTTTATCATTGTAAAAAGAGGCATTTACTCTTTGTATGATGTCTCCTTTTTCCCAGGGTAAACCTCAGACTGCCCTTCAGTCTTTCAGAAGAGCTCTAGAGGCAGATTTTAGTTGTCTCTATGCTCTTTATCAGAGCTCTCTGGTGTATAGACAGCTTGGAATGGCTGATGCAGAATTTGAAACTCTTCATCTGCTTTGCCGTGTAAGTAATATCTTTCACAATAAATGTCAGTCTTATTACACTTCTTTTGAAGGATTGGAATAATTTTCACTATTTTTGTATTTTCTGTAAAAGTTTCCCTAAAATGTCTGAAAGAACATTAAAAGAGCTTAATACTTATAAAGCAAAAGTGTAATGGCTATTCTGATCTGCTTAAATTTAGTGTTCATTTGTAAACAGCACATTAGAACCAAGTTATTCCCTTTTATAATTTTGTTTGAATTTTGTCACTCTTTGGATACAGATATTTATAATGGCACATATCCCTTTTTTGCTTAACCTTTTATTTGAACTTAAAATGCCAGTTTTTGGTGCTTTTCAAGTAATGAAAATAAAATGAGGAGCCCTCATTGACAATGCTATAGGAAATTAATAATGTTTCTGATGTCGGTAATTAGTATCATTAAAAGACAGAAGACTGCAGATCTGATGTAAAGAATGGCACTAATTGCAGCAGAAACATCTGCTGGTCCTATGAGTGCATGTTTCTGCTTATATACATATACTGCATACTTATACTGTCAATGTGTACTTGTGTGTGTGTGTGTGTATTTATTTATTTCTGTCTGTCTGTCTGTCTCTCTCTCAAAATGCTGAAAAGGAAAGAAGGTTAAAAATACAATGTTTCTGTTGTGTAGCCTTCACCAGATGTGCCAAATGTTCTTTATATACAGTACACCTCAAAAATTTGCGGGGGTTACATTCCTAGAGCACCCACGAATTGTGAAAAACCGTGACTTTTGGATGTGGTTAAAAAATGCCTTTTAAATGCCTATTTTTATAGTTTCAACCCTAAATACAGTGTGCCCCCAAATCATTTTAATTTCATTGAAAACTCAGCTTAATACATTGCCTAAAAAAATTACCTTAATACATTACCTAAAAACAGAATGTAAAGGTAAACCCGTCTACTGTACAGTGCTGTACTGCCATGTCTCCCGTGGTGCTAGAATGTAAAATACCGATGTTACCGCTAAACATACTGTAATTCATGCAAGCGCGTTTTCTTTGGTATGTGCTGTCATTTTTTTTGTTATAAGAAGAGTAAATACATAATAATTTCATTTAATTAAAACACAGTAAAATGTACAGGTACTCACCAATGATGAATGATATTGATGATGATGATGATGAAGTAGCTTTAAAACTTTAGTAGATTTAAAACTCCTCGGGTGGTGCCTCTTCTTCAGGCACTTCAGGAGGAGTCGTATCTTTGTATGGGTCTTCTTCTGGTGGGGTTTCGTGCTGGCTTTTCTTTATAGGTTTCAGGAACATTGTGATAGGAAGTTGCTATGTTGTCTCCTGTAGCAAACTGCTGGTACAATTTCCGTGCTTTCTCACGAATGATGTTACCGTCTTCCTGTAGTCAGTGATCCACAGTGCCAAGGCAGGTTCCATCCTGATGATATTTTTATCCCTTATGGTCTTTTCCTTTTTGGCACTATCACAGAAACTTCCAGATACGATACTCCAGATCGCTACTTCGTTCTTCTTTATGTAGCATACGGTGCTTTCATTAATGCCATAGTGGTGCGTTACTGCAGCATAACTTATTAATTCCCGGAGCAAATCAACCTTCTCCTACAGTGTTTTAAACTTCTTCTGGCGCTTAGGCTCAGTTCCAGAAGCCTTAGAAGGTGCAGAGCGGTTCGACGACATTGTGTGCGTTTAAAAATAACAAAACAATAACAAAATGGAAAACACGAGGACACTCGGCTGGAGACGCATCACAAAGCAGCAGTCAGTCATCAGCAAGGAGAAATGAATAACACTCTTGGATTGGCTACTTTCACCATCCCAAACCGCGTGAGACGCGTCACATGGCACCAGTCAATCAGCAGCAAGGAAAAATGAATAATGCTCTTGGATTGGCTACTTTCACCATCCCAAACCGTGTTTCCCTCAGCGGTTGCTTCCTGTTCTCTCTACAGCACAGTATTGCCACGAAAAAGCCATAAAAAATTGCGGAGGATATTTGCGCTTTCCGCTAACAATTAATAGTTAGGTTTTAAGAAAAAAATCAGTGAACGACTAAGTCCGCGAACTCTGAACCGCAACTTCGTGGGGGTCTACTGTAATATTATTTACATGTTTAAATAACATTACATTCTCAAATCTACTTAATCAGTGTCTAAAGGCCCCAGAGTCATATCACAATAGCTTCCAAGATAAGGAAAAAACCCTGAATGGTGAACCAGGACATTACAAGGCCAAATGCACACTTAAATAGGGCCAGCTTGGAACTGTCAATCAACATAAACAGCATTTATTTGGGAGGGTGCGAGGAAAAACCCATACACACAAAGGGAAAATGTGGAAACCCCACAGGGAAAGACCAGGTTTAGGATCTGAACTCAGATTCTGAAGCTACAAAGCAAGAGCACTACAAACTACACCATTGCGCCTCCTTGTATATATTTTTGAGTGGCTTATTTGAAAAGATGGGGCATACCTAAACTTTTACCATTTACACTGTAAAAAAATGTTTTAAGTTTGTGTTTCTTGATAAACATGAACTTTAAGAAAGCTATGAAACACCTTTCTAACAAATGTCTTCCATCAGTTATATCTCTCTATTATAAAAAAAATCCTGTGGGAGGGAATGACTAGGAGATGATATGTGATCTTCACGTTAAGATCACAGAAGACAAATAAAAGACCTGCGAGATGACAGAGAATGGCCACGGAGCGTCTCAAGGGGATATAGAACATGAGATTCTTGCAAGACATGCCCTACTTACAAGCAATATCAGAACATGGCCAGCAAAAAAATCAGTAGTGTAAAGGCACGCAGCACACACAGATCCAGGGGTCTCAGTGCATATAAAGCGTGTAAAGGAAAATACATTATAAGTGAAACGTGGACGACTAAAAGATCGCATTAGCGCAAACAAAAGTAAATCATCAGGACCAGGTGTAATTGAAAAAATAGCAGTACAAAGCGAGGTCAGAAATAAAAGGCAAAGAGCAGAAAAAAAAGTCTTTTCGCCTTCGCATCATTCAATGCACAAAATGTAGATTTACACAATAATGGACCATACGCTATGAGAATCTGTGGTCCCGCAACAGTTAAAGCAATGACAAGTTTAATTTCAAAGAAAACACAATTCTGTCAGGTGTATATTTATAATCACGGAGAAGTGATCACAACGCAAGCACCAGAGACACGAAGTGGCAAAAAGGACAGCAGCTGCCCCCCCTTAACAACGCGAGCAGCGTTATACGTCCTGCAAGAAAGAGATTTAACCACGCCCGGGGCCAGAAATAAAGGACAATTATTGTTTTTACAACATCACGCGAGACAAGACAGTGAGTCATCATTTAAAACAAGTCCACAGACATATAACCTAGCAGTTGTTGGATTACTTTTGACAGACACGCATCATGTGCTCCCAGCTCTTAAAACACCGACATGCGACAAACATAACAGGCAGCTCGCCAGCAGCAGAAAGACAGCAGATAATCCAACGGCATATCGTTAGCGTGCATTCAGCCGCCCCCCCAGTTCACAACGCGAGCAGCGTTATACATCTTGTGAGAAAGAGATGTAACCACGCACGGGGCCGGAACTAAAGGACAAGTATTGTTTTTACAAAAGTTTTTAAAGTAAAAGTGAAAATAATGCACATGTAACAATTCCCATGAAAATAACAATCTCTTTAAATTGTATATCCGGTAAACCAAACACGGGGGTGGGCGAGCGAGCGAAGCGAGCAGGGGGCGGAGCCCCCTTGTAGTTATATAGAATGATTCTTTAAATATCTGAATATCTTATACTGTATGTCAAAAAAGTGCTTTTTGAGTAAGTGACATTTATATGTGCAGTTTCTCTCATATTTCAGTTATTTTTTTGTGTGAAATTGTACATAGTCTTGCTTTTCAATCTGGTTACATAATGAAATATTTAATTGTAAAGGAAAACACTTAAAAATTTGTGAAATAATTATTGAAATCTTAGATTAGTGGTTATAAATAGAAATATGCCTTGTGTTTGTTACTGTATTCTCCAAGAGACCTGGTCAGAAATTACATTGCATTTTCTTACTCGTCTGTCACCCAAACTAAAAGAAAACTCTTTTAAGGAAGTTTTATTGCTGATACGTGGATGTATTGTATGCATTACATTATTAGTTAAGTCATTAAATTTTTTATTTTCCACAACACTCTAAAAATTAACCTTTAAAGGAATATTGTATCCAAAAATTATATGTTTTGTATCTATTATTTACTGTGTATTTGTAGTGATGGTGAGGAACAATTTTTAATATCGTGTTTTCATTGAGAATGGAGGTAACAGAATTCCTGATACAATGATCTTGAATTGGTACCCAGCTTGAACAACCATAAACAATATCAAAATGTCCATGAAAAATGTCCCAAATGGCTTGCATTGTAAAATGTTAATGTCAGGTATCCAATTATATCTAGTCATACGCACACAATGCCTTAAAGACATACATTTTCCTAAAATATTGTTAAATCATTTCCTTAAAATCCTCTTATACATGCCAGAGACTACAGAGAACTCAATTTTTACATCATGCTATTAAAAGTGAGATGGTTCATTTTCACAGTGTTAAGATTTTTTTTGGAACTTTCCTCATTTACTGTTCTCTGAATACTTCAGAAAGTATTATATTTGTACTTGTAAGGACTAATTACTTTTATGCAGGATGAAACCAGCTGGGAAGTTAAAATTGTGAGATTTTGACTTTCTATGTGGGGTTTTTTTTTTTTTTTTTTTGGATAGTTATCATTTGCATAGTCAATCTCTTCCAAAAAAAAATCACTCTTCAAAGTTTTTTGATTGATTACCAATAAATAAAATGAGGTGTAATTTAAATTGTTTGCCTTATTCGCAGAGGCACAGTGTGAACCCTCTTTATTTTGGAGCAACCTATGCTGCCCTTCATGAGACTTCTAATGAAGACCAAAAAGAGCTATGGAAAATTAAAAAGCAAAATAACCTTTTCATTTTGGCAGGCATACCAAAGAATATAAAGTTTAAAGAGAGATGGGGTTCTAAAGTTTTTGGGACTTACAGTGGTGTGAAAAACTATTTGCCCCCTTCCTGATTTCTTATTCTTTTTCATGTTTGTCACACAAAATGTTTCTGATCATCAAACACATTTAACCATTAGTCAAATATAACACAAGTAAACACAAAATGCAGTTTTTAAATGATGGTTTTTATTATTTAGGGAGAAAAAAAATCCAAACCTACATGGCCCTGTGTGAAAAAGTAATTGCTCCCTTGTTAAAAAATAACCTAACTCTGGTGTATCACACCTGAGTTCAATTTCCATAGCCACCCCCAGGCCTGATTACTGCCACACCTGTTTCAATCAAGAAATCACTTAAATAGGAGCTGCCTGACACAGAGAAGTAGACCAAAAGCACCTCAAAAGCTAGACATCATGCCAAGATCCAAAGAAATTCAGGAACAAATGAGAACAGAAGTAATTGAGATCTATCAGTCTGGTAAAGGTTATAAAGCCATTTCTAAAGCTTTGGGACTCCAGCGAACCACAGTGAGAGCCATTATCCACAAATGGCAAAAACATGGAACAGTGGTGAACCTTCCCAGGAGTGGCCGGCCAACCAAAATTACCCCAAGAGCGCAGAGACGACTCATCCGAGAGGTCACAAAAGACCCCAGGACAACGTCTAAAGAACTGCAGGCCTCACTTGCCTCAATTAAGGTCAGTGTTCACGACTCCACCATAAGAAAGAGACTGGGCAAAAACGGCCTGCATGGCAGATTTCCAAGACGCAAACCACTGTTAAGCAAAAAGAACATTAGGGCTCGTCTCAATTTTGCTAAGAAACATCTCAATGATTGCCAAGACTTTTGGGAAAATACCTTGTGGACTGATGAGACAAAAGTTGAACTTTTTGGAAGGCAAATGTCCCGTTACATCTGGCGTAAAAGGAACACAGCATTTCAGAAAAAGAACATCATACCAACAGTAAAATATGGTGGTGGTAGTGTGATGGTCTGGGGTTGTTTTGCTGCTTCAGGACCTGGAAGGCTTGCTGTGATAGATGGAACCATGAATTCTACTGTCTACCAAAAAATCCTGAAGGAGAATGTCCGGCCATCTGTTCGTCAACTCAAGCTGAAGCGATCTTGGGTGCTGCAACAGGACAATGACCAAAAACACACCAGCAAATCCACCTCTGAATGGCTGAAGAAAAACAAAATGAAGACTTTGGAGTGGCCTAGTCAAAGTCCTGACCTGAATCCAATTGAGATGCTATGGCATGACCTTAAAAAGGCGGTTCATGCTAGAAAACCCTCAAATAAAGCTGAATTGCAACAATTTTGCAAAGATGAGTGGGCCAAAATTCCTCCAGAGCGCTGTAATAGACTCATTGCAAGTTATCGCAAACACTTGATTGCAGTTATTGCTGCTAAGGGTGGCCCAACCAGTTATTAGGTTCAGGGGGCAATTACTTTTTCACACAGGGCCATGTAGGTTTGGATTTTTTTTTCTCCCTAAATAATAAAAACCACCATTTACAAACTGCATTTTGTGTTTACTTGTGTTATATTTGACTAATGGTTAAATGTGTTTGATGATCAGAAACATTTTGTGTGACAAACATGCAAAAGAATAAGAAATCAGGAAGGGGGCAAATAGTTTTTCACACCACTGTATGCAATATGTTAGTGTATTGCTTAGGCTGCCTAGGAGG
This sequence comes from Erpetoichthys calabaricus, assembly GCF_900747795.2. NCBI lineage: Eukaryota > Metazoa > Chordata > Cladistia > Polypteriformes > Polypteridae > Erpetoichthys > Erpetoichthys calabaricus. Next base: position 177,352,832 of record NC_041400.2, on the reverse strand, counting down.
TATGCATTGTGCTGTTTTGCTGTTGCAGGCAAAAATGGTGAGGTGATTAAAGCTTTTCTCACATCTTCGTTAATTATATTGACATCCTCCAATATCAAACATTTATTTTACTATGTTTCAGTAGATGAAGGTGGTGGGTACATATTGAATACCTGTTGATTCTGGCTATAGGTAATTAAGTTCTGCTTTCACAACGGTGAACAACTGGATGAGCACCAAGTTGTTGTGGTTGTGACCTTTAATTGAGTCAGAAAAATAAAATCTATTCCTTTCAGTTTGTGGAGTTAGGCTTCACTTTATTTCTGGCTGTTAAGATAGTTGTGTGATTTGCCACTCTTGTATTTTCTCATTGTGGTTCAAGCTACCTCCAAGGGAGAGAACAAAGTAATTTCAAAAGTAAGTAATTCAAAGCAAGCTATACTACCAGCTTGGTTGGACTTCGGAATATTAGACCTCAGTAAATTATCTCAGGGCATTTGTAAATGTTTTTAGTTCTCATACCTTCTCAATTTCTAGCTTATTACTCTTTTTGTGAAACTGCAAATGTAAAGACAGTATTATAGAAAATATTTAGGGAAAGGTCATGGATAAGGTGTAAACTATTTGGCTAGGTATTTTAATTATACCGTATCTGTGAATTTGTATTGGTTGTGTTCATTTTCTGCTGCTGCTCATAATACCCTTGCATAAGGTGTTGTGGAAGACTTTTGCTTGGGTTGCAATAAATTAAGATGGAGTGAATACAGTTACTTAATGTCACTACATTTGTCACTTTTTCAGGCAGTGTCTGTTCCTGAAAAACAGGACTTACTTTTTGATGACTTGAAGTTGATTGACCCAGATAAGATGCTACGTAATCCTGCCCTGATAAAGATGTTCAAGAAACCAAGTATAACCTCTGTTAAATATTGCTTGGCTCAGAGAAGCCTAGAGTCTGGAAGGTAGGTTTATTGATCTTTTAAATAAATTTCAGTTGATGGGCAGTTCTATTTTATATAGAGTATAATGTTTAAAGTTCAAAAACAAATGTTTGGGGGTTACTAAATGATCTTGAATTGTAATCACTTCTAAAGGCTGTTAGAGTTGTTCATGTACCAATGTCAGATGTTATCCATGGGTTATTCCAAAAGTGTCATTTTTTTTAAATTATGGTATTATGAAATCAACTTCTATTAATAAACAAAGGTCATATAGGAAGTAGTTGTAAGGCAGTTTTTACTTCCACTGACTGAAGAAGTACAGGGACAGTTTATAAAAAAAAAAAAAATAGAGGTATCTTGCAAAATGTACAAAATTGTAATTTACCTTATCAGAAAAATGAAAGTGACTATTCAGACTTATCAATTGCAGAAGAAATGTAAGCAGTGTATAAGTTACATTTCTTTTCTTTTTTACTTAACAAATGTCAAAATATAAGCAAAAAAGCTATATATTGATCCAATTAAAAGAAAACATTTCATATGTCAGTGATGCTTTAAACCAAAGACTAATTTGCTAATTTACTGTCTTACAGTCAGCATAATGTTAGCACAATTCCATTTTACAATTATATTTATTTTACTAAAGGTATTTACAGTATGTAAAAATTATTTGAATTATAACTGATTGCTGCTGGATTTGCATTGTAAAGCGCTGGATATTAGTCATTTATCCATAATAACTGCTCGTTCATGAAGATCGTGTATAACCACAGGCACCCTGAAAGGAGTGATGCAGCAGAAACAACACATGTAACCTACTACATTTAAGTTAACGGTGTAAAATGAATAGACTTGACACACTTAAAAAGGTTTGGGGCAGCCACCCGTATATTATTCCTGGTTGCAAAAGAGTCTTTTTAAAATACAGAGATGTTCTCTATACTGAGTCCAAAACAGAACTGTCAAGATGGCGGTTTTAAGGGATAGGACAGGAAGTGATGTTCTTCATTAGTTGGAGTAGGTGCCGGAACCGGAAGTGATGTCTTCTGTTCTAAATCAGATTTTCCCGCGGCTGGTCTGCAGAGATAACAGGAGAAGGTTTAATGCACCCTGCCACCCCCTGGCCTGGCGTGGAATTACCTTTGCTTGGTCCATACAACGTCTTCCTAGTTGCACGTGTGTGACAATGGGTACAATGAACTCAGGTGGGCTATCCATGCTGACATCATTGTGAATTTGAAAGAGGCTGTTGTGTAGTGACTTGCTAAAGGTTTTACTGTAAAAGATTGAAGAAAGAGAGGTGATGACAATAACTAAGTGAACAGTAGACCAGGAAGGAACAGCACTGAAGTTAACATAATTCCATTAGTACGAGAGTTGTCAGAGTTGGTCCTTTAGGGCTGTGTATTGCCTAATTATAAGCCAATCCTTGCCTTTAATGAAATTTATTATTAAATTTAATGGCATGTTAATGCTTTCATTCTGCCACGACCAATGCATACTTATAATATCCAAATGATTTGTGATTCAGAGCACATTAATTATTGTCAATCCTTCACTTTTTTACCTTCCATTTCTTTCCAAATATTTTATTAAAGCAGGTACTTCACAATAAGCACAAACTGTTGTAAATGGGACCTAGTTAGATTAATTGTTCTCTAATTCAGTCCAGAGTGGTCACTGTGTTTTTGTCTAATCCTTTTTAAAGTGAGTCATTACTTCCAGGTGAAGTACATAAACCCTTGGTACATTCCAATAAGAAATTTAGGAAACCTTATTTTGTAATTTATTATTTGACACCTGACACTCCAGGACTGAACTTATAGACTCCTTCCGTAGTATATTGTACTACATACGCAGATACTACTGGTAAAATGGCAGTGCACATTTCATTATAAAATGGAATGGTGTAAGGTGTGACCACAGGTACATATGTCTAAAAGTGTGAAGGAGCAATGAAAATTCTCCCTTTAAGTTAAATTTACATTTATTTGCTTATCAGATGCTTTTATCCAAAGTGACTCACAAAAGAGGTCAGCACAATCAAGTAACCTCAGTTTGGGGGCTGTTTTCGGAATTAGTGTCACTGGACAAAGACACAATATTAATTACCACAAGTGAAGAGCTCAAAACAAAATTTAAGCTAGTTATAATTTCCAGATTTACAAAGCCTTCACTTGGACAGAAATTCACCAGACAAGAGAGTCTTCAAACCTATTATTATCAGTAGAAACAGTGGACAAAAATACACTTGCTTGTATCAGTGCCAATGTTGCATGCCTCTGCAATACTGAATTGAATTAAGCAGGCTTCAGAATGTTATGTTATACCCCAAACATTCAGATTAGGTTAAATGATGAATTTAAATGGTCTTTGGTCACTGTAGGTATTTGCATAAGGATGACTTGTGATGGATAGGTACCCTGTCCAGGGCTACCTCCTGCAGTATACCAAATGTTGCTGGATTGGTACACAGCCCACCATAATCCTGAATTGGATTAAGTGGGTTTGACAATGTTAATGCAAATATGTTATTTCATTTTCCCCCTCTTTGAGTGATGGCATTTTAGTAGATGATAGAGAGAATATATTTTGTCCCTAGGTAAAATAGATAAATACACACACACACACACTAGAAGGTCTAAAAAGAAAGTAAACCTCTGACCTGGCAGTCACGGTCACAGTGAGGCATTACGCAGGCATATTGTTGCTGGCATAAAGTAGCATTTCTTGACTCACTTCTGCTGAATACGTCATTGGCTGAAACCTCTGTTAGTGTGACAGAGAGAGGCTATGCAGCATTGTTCATAATGACACAATTTTGTTTTAATTCTCTCCTTTGCTTCTACCTCCAGAGGGTTCAGAGTGTGCCCCACAATTGACCCAACCTTTTTAATTAGATTGTTGATTTGGTGGGCCTCTCTTGAATTGATGTTACTAATCCTGCTCACTACAGTATAGAAAAGTGCACTTGCCATCACAAGAGTTGTAAAAAAATGTGAAGGATATCACTAGCCACATTAAAGGAACACAGTCTCCTAAGAAAAAAAGAATTGTCTCTGCCCTTTATTATATACCTGTAGTTCCTTAGTGTTACAAGAACAGTCCAATACTTGTTGGAGTGCACCACCTGTACATCCACTCCCTGAATAGTGACCAGACATAGAGACTCTCTGTTGCAGCAAAAGTCAATAAGTAGTTCCTTGTTTTTGCTGATGTTAATGCACGAAGAAACAAAGTTGTCCACCTGACTCCTCTCCTCTGTCTCATCCTCCTTATCAATACACCCCATAAGTGCCGGATTATCTGAGACTTTCTGCAACTGACAAAAGCTAGCATTATATGTAAAGTCTGAGGTGTTCAGAGTGAAGATAAAAGGAGACAGGTCAGACATTGTGCATTGCCAAGCAATGAATATGAATGATTATGCTATAAAAGAAAATGTCACACATAACAAAGGTGTCCACACTGTCAAAAAAAAAAGCAAACACCAAGGCTTTCCAATCAAGCAATAAAGAAATACCAAATAATGGAATTATTGCTGACTCTGAATGTGTTGGTTTTGTTCTGGTAACATGGTTAAAGAAAAAAGATGACTTCTATGTAGTGACTCAGCTCATTCCCTTTAATTATATCTAATCTAATTATCTAATTATTATTAGTTATTATTATTATCATATTATTAATCTAATAATTATTATTAATTATCTAATCTAATTATCTCTAATCCAGAGAAGAAATATATCTCTAAATATCCACCTCTTGTTACAAAACACTTTACATACTTCATTAAACACTTAGGTAGCGTGCTGAACCAACTGCTGTACTTCATGTTTTCCTGTGACTGTATGACCAACCACAGCTCCAACCACACAATTTAAACCCGTTGATTATGCCCCCCTGTAAGTCTAATTATAGATAGTGATAAGACTGCTTTCTGACACGGTAGTGCGAAGAGCACAGCCTCTTCCTTAATATCAGCAAAATCGGGCAGCTAGTCATAAATTTCATCAAGCATAACACATTCCCATCTACATTGGTAGAGATGCTGTGGAGATGTTCAACAGATTTATATTTGTCAGAGTTACCATCACTGACTATCTAAAGTGGGCATACAGTAATACAATTGGCTGGTCTCCTTCTGTAATTAATCCTCCCTAAATTATCTGCATCATGTATTAATAGTGCCTCCAGCAATTCAGTTGATACTTTGACTGCTACTGTCCCGATGAGTTTTTCTGTTAACAGATGCTCTTTTTTATTTTGCTGTTATGGTCTGATCATGATCCTTTTACCATTCTCTTCTCTGTTGACTGGGTTATCTTAAACTATTTTCCTCTTGGTTAAGTATGGGGTAAGGTGGGTTAGGTTCTTTCACTCTTATGGTTGTTCATTGTCATATCCCCTGGTTTTTTTTGTATTTAATTTGGTAAAAAAACTGATCTTAAATAAAATTGTCTGCACTCAATATTAACCTTTCATTTTGGTTTTCAAAAGGACCATATGGGGGGAAAATGTTAATTTTAAGGTTAGTTATTAACCTCTGAAAAGTGTATAGTTAAGAAGGCTATATTTTGGTTGCTATTTAGTTTAAACAGTAGAAAATAATTGTAATTGACAGTATAAGAACTTTATTGATTGTAGGTATGTGGTTTACAGTGGACGAATTGACTCACAGGCAAGAATTCATCGACATAGTGATATACATGTATTCAGGGCCATATTACATCTTGTGAGCTAGTATTAGTCAGTGGGCCAGTAGTTTTAAGACCCTTGCATCAGAGTAAAAGCCCCATTCAGGTGTCACTGAAGAAATAATAAAGCAGTGGGTTTTGAACAAATTTAACTCGTTAGCCAGCGAATGTTACACTTCCTCCGTCATTGGGATTAACAGTCCAGGCCCACACGTGAGTTGGGGGCTGGGACAGAGTCAACCAGATTTCGCAGGTTGCAGTTTAGAAGTTGTTTCATCTGCAGACTGGGGGGAAATCTCCCTTGGTTTCTCAAGATGAAGTATCTTCTTTGCAATCTAGCAGGCCAAGGTTCAAAGCTAGTGGACAGCGCTGAGCATTGTAATACCATAGAACAAATTCCTCAACAGTTAAATAGGTCACTGCACGGGAGGATTCTTTGTAAATGAAGCAATATTTGTCTGAATTAAATAACAGAAAATGGAAATGTTTCTCTGTTTAACATATTTTTTTGACAGTTAAAATGGAGACAGTTGCATTGTGCAGCAATATTTTTACCACAGGTACAAATTGTATACATCAAATAAATTCAAAACGTATAAGAAAAGAAAAATAGCATTTCTTTAACAATAAGAAGTACTACTGTACTGGATTGGACCGAACCTTGTATCAATTGAACTTTCTGACTCTCTTACAGTTCATACTACATTTTAGAACTAAATCATGTGTCTGGTCCTGCATTCAGTGGTTTGTTCCCCAGGTATACAGTATGTGTTAAGCAGTCTCCCATCTTATTATCTGACATGTGAAAATGTCTTGCTCATCTTTCAAACCTCTGAACAACTTGAATTCTAGGGTCCCTGCCTTATGTATTTATCTGCTGAAATCTGGCAGCAAATTGAACTCTAAGAGGAGAACAGCACTAATATAATGCCACTGATAGGCTGGCATTAAAGGGACACCTAAAGACAAAGTAAGAAGTCACTTAGTGTGGTGACTAGAACGTGGATCCCGCTTGCATGAGGCTTTAACGATCTATTCAACATTTGCAATATAGAGATATATTCCCCTCTTGAGACACACATGACTCAAAACATTATAGATATGACACAGTACCACTTACTAGAGGCAATATTATTAGTATTGGTAAATCTTGGCCCTCCACCCGAAGAATTATTTTGATCTACTTTGTGCTTCATAGACAGTTTAATCCAAGCTGGTAAGAAAAACAAGTACAGGTAAAATTCCATCACAATGAACTGCCAGGGACCTAAAAAATATTTTGTTGTAATGAAAATTTCATACTAATGAGATTCTGTATTTGTCACTATAGTGGTTTCTTTAACTTGCATCCAGGCATTTGCAATCATTTCAATAGCTTCTTTTGCGTTAATTTTAATCTCCTTCTATCTACAAGTTATGCTGACGATAATGTTTCTCAGCATTTCCTTGTGATAATACACTTTCAGGGTGCAAATGATGCCCAAATCCAATGGCTGAAGCACTGCTGTTCAATTGGGTGGGAGGAATTCAATGCGAACATTATCTACATGTGGAAGCATGTTGTGGGCAGCACAGTTATCAATCAGAAGCCGAATCATCCTTTTCTTTTTCTTCATATTGTGAGTTTTCTGAACTCTTTTGGGATCCCACCCAACGGGAACGACACACTGAAGTGCATCCCAAAGCGTGATTGCCTCATCTGTGGAAGATTGTTTGTCCGTTGCTGGGGCAGGTCAACAGTAGGCTCACAGCGCTGCAGTGAAGCTCCACAGAAGCAAATCATAAAAGATCGGGGTCGCACTATAAGTCCCTGTCTTGCACCCCAAAACATGAGGCTTAGTCTCAGTACTTTAGCAAAACCAGCTTTTTTCAGCTTGAAACAGGAACGGCACAGTTATTTATTGTAGCGTGATCTGCCACTCTCCTATACACATACACAGCAGTCAGGCAGGGTTGTGGCCAGGTTAGTGGCCAAGTAATACTGTTCCCTGCATTTACAATGTTCCTTGCATCACCCATCGAGATCTTTTCTGTTTGCTTTGATGAAGAGCCACAGCAGGGCTGTGAGCCTGATGTTGCTCCGGCAACAGATAAACAGTTTTCCACAGACCACACTTCAGGACGCTCTTTGACATGTTGTCCAGTTGGGGAGGTCCCAAGAGAGTTTAGAAACCTCACATTTTCTTGAATGAGTGCCGCATTAATAGGAATGTTTCTTGAACGAGCATCACCGAACCACATAAAAACGGCTTTTTCGACGTCTTCAAATGCAGCAGTTTGCATACATTTGCAAGCCGAGATTTTTCTTCTTTTTTTGCTTAGTCTTTCAAGAAAGTTGACAGCGTCGATGGCGAAATTCCGAATTCACTGGCAACGTCATTTTTTTCTTTTTGCTGCAATCGAGAACTGCAAAAATGTAAAAAAAAAAATTTTCTAATATTAATTGTTATCGTTTTTTTGTGTCTGCTGTTTCTTTAGGAGGGTGACAATGAGTTAAATTCCAATGAATGTTTTTCAAATGTTGAGGAGCAATAAGCAAAACGTATCATTGAAAACCACAGAAAACAAACAGAGCAAAAAAACAGTACAAGGAAAGTTCGAAGAAAGAAAAAAAAAATTGACTTTCTGTTTGGGGATCGTTGTGCACAACTGAACTGCGACCATAGAACTAACTATTCTGTGGATGATTCATTCAGGCATTTCAAGGACTTTTGGGCACTTCGTTGTAATGAAAGTATCTGCTGAATGTATTTCATAGTAACAAGATTTCTATAGACTCGTGTCATATGAGGAAACTTCGTTGTAATAAAAATTTTGTTGTAAAGATATTCGTTGTAACGGAATTTTACCTTTATATAAGGAGTGTAGTCACATGGCAGTACAACCAGCAATGTTGGCAGAAGAGTGGATTAAATAAAATTATTCTTGGTGTTCTGTTGTGTCTTGTAACAGTAAATGTATTGTAACCCAGTAAGTACTTTATTCCCCTTTCTATATGTTTACTTCTTAAAGCTGTCATTTGGTTACATGCAGACATTAAAATGAACAGAAAACGGGGACATCCTCAGGATCACCCACAGATACATTTTAAGCCCAGATGAAACCTTAGAAAGAGTTAGATCAAGCAACATATTATTTTTGCCTCGGGTGCATCCATGAGAAGTACATCTCAATTTGTAAATTTGTAAATAATATCAATGTAGTACTGAATAAAATCATTAGCTTGTTACGGCACATTCATGTAGTATCTTTCAGTCAAGTGCTGTCTAGCTGTTTGCACCAAATCTGCCAAATCAGACAAAGATTGGCATATACAGTAGATTAGCCATGTTTCTTATAGGACACACTGCTCTTTGGTCCAAATAATAAAGTAAATCTATTTTAGACAGATTGTGGAGAAAAAATATTTTTCAATGTAATGTGTCTTTTCTCCCTACAGGATTGACGATGCAGTGGAGCAGTATTTGGATCTGCTAGAAGTTTTTCAGGAAGAGAAGAATCAAGAGGTGCATTCAGATGTTTCATTAGAGAGTTTAGTACACCTTGTATTTTCTTTTGAGTTTGTTGAAATCCACTGTCTTTCCCTCAAATTTGTTAAACTTGTCAGAATGGTTGTAGCTGTCACTATCAAGCTCACCAGTTAATTAAAACCAGTGGTATGTTATTAAAAATGTAAAAGTCGTCTTGTTTCTGTTTTGTTTTTATACTATTTAAAGCCATTAGAGGGAGAAGGTATTGTTAGCCAGCCGCATCTCATCCCCTCACATAGGCCAGAACTGATTCTAAATCTTGTTCTAGAGCTCATTCATAATCAATGGTACCATCTTCTATTTCCCTGCCATTACCTAAGGTGTTTATAATACAGATCCCTGACTTAAAATTGTGAACATTTATTTTTTAAGAGAATCGGCTGAGATTTAAATACTAGACATTCCAGGTTATAAGCGCTGGCTGAAAATAAAATCAGATTCTGTTAACTCAGGAATATTTTACGTAGCAATTGGCATTCTTTAGGAGCATATGAGGAAACTAAAGCAATAAAATGGCAGAGATATTGCTTACATTGTTGCCGAGCAGATACATTTAAGTAATAGGATTTAAAAGAGTTAAATAACCTATTCACATGTGTTTTGCCAGTGCTTTGTAAAGCTGGGTAACATTATTTGTGAGTCTTCATATTAGTTTTGATTAGAAATAGAATCAAATTGGATCCTACACAATAGATTTTCATAATATATTAATAATTTAAATTATTTTAAGATGATAGTACCCAGTCAGACAAGTTGATGTTTAAGAAAGAGATGTAAGGAAAGGCCTACCCATGTCCTAATAAATTTTGTTTCCTCTCAGTTACCACCTTCTATCACTGGTACTGTGTTTGTGTCAATGTTAAAGATGTATATATGTTGTGACAAGAAGAGACATGAGACATGGCAAAGGTTTGGGGCAGCCACCCATATAATCTGTATCCAGGCTGCAAAAAGTAAAAGTTTGAATATAAGTCAAGTTTACAAGACAGAGTCCAAAACAGAACTGAATTTCAGAGGAAGGGAGTGAGGCTTTATAGGAAGTCTGGGGGAAGTGATGTCATCCTCGGGGCCGGGACCGGAAGTGACATCGTCCTCGGGGGCGGGACCGGAAGTGTCGTGTCCCGAGTTGAGGCAGTGGCTCCTGGTGGGATTTCCCAGGAAAGGTCTGCAGGGAACTTAGAAAGAGCATTAGTGCACCCCGCCACCCCCTGGGCAGATGTGTTACCATTATTCTCCAAGCCCTTCAGCTGACTCTTATTCACACGTTTGTGACAATATATATACTGTAAATACCTCCATCCATTTTCTTAACCTGTTTATACAGGTAGGGTCATGGGCAGCTGGAGCCTATAATAAATAAATATATATACAGTGGACTGCGGTGGGTTGGCACCCTGCCCAGGATTGGTTCCCTGCCTTGTGCCCTGTGTTGGCTGGGATTGGCTTCAGCAGACCCCCGTGACCCTGTGTTCGGATTCAGCGGGTTGGAAAATGGATGGATGGATATACAGTGGAACCTCGGTTCACGACCATAATTCGTTCCAAAACTCTGGTCGTAAACCAAGTTGGTCGTGAACCGAAGCAATTTCTCCCATAGGATTGTATGTAAATACAATTAATCCGTTCCAGACCGTACGAAATGTATGTAAATATATATATTTTTTAGTTTTTAAGCACAAATATAGTTAATTATACCATAGAATGCACAGCGTAATGGTAAACTAAATGTAAAAACATTGAACAACAGAGAAAACTAACACTACAATAGTTCGCGCTATAGTGCTAGGAACCGCTCGTTAAAAACACTTTTTTTAATGAGTTTTAAGCACAGGGGAAATAATGAACATTTGAAAAATCCGTAATTTAATAAACCACCAAGAAAAGTAACATTGCAACAATGCAGGCTACGAACCGATCACTGTAAATAGAACTGAAAACAAAAACAAGCCTTCTCTACCTTATGCGTCCCTCGCTTGCTCTCGCTCTCTCTCTCTCACGCGTGTGTGTGTGTACATACGTCTCTCTTTTGCGAGCCTGGAGCGCCTGTGTGTGTGTCTCACTAGCGCGCTCCTGTGTGTGTGTGCGCCTCTCTCTCCCGCGCCTGTGTGTGTGTGTGTGCGTCTCTCTTTTGTGAGCCTGGAGCGCCTGTGTGTGTGTGGCTCTCTCTGTCTCGCGCTGCCTGTCTGTGTGCCTCTGTCTCTCGGGCTGTCTCTCTCTCGCGCTGCGTGTGTGTGTGTGTGTGTGTGTGTGTGTGTGTGTGTGTGTGTGTGTGTGTGTCGCGCTCTCTCGCTGTCTCTCTCTTGCTCGCTGCACAGGAAAAGCACAGGGAGAAACTGAACATGTACAAACCAAAAGGGAACCTGGCTTGTTCATATACCGAGTGTGTGGTCGTGAACCGAGGCAAAAGTTTGGCGAACTTTTTGGTCGTAAACCGAGTTGTACGTGTACCGAGACATTCGTGAACCGAGGTTCCACTGTATGCAGTATAATAAAATGAAGTAACTGTTGAGCCTGTAGATTTGTTTTCATGTGCTCTTTTGTATTTTGTCTGTTTATGGAATCTCTCATCTTATGTATTTTAGTCTAATAGTAATTTTCATTTGCATTCTATTATGGTACAGGTTTTTACAGGCAGTATTGTGTCACTTCCAAGAATTCCCGAAATATACCTAGAAGCAGCAGCTTCGCTGTTCAAAGCAAAGAAATTCTGGGATGCTACACTGGTTTGTGAAGAGGTTATTAAAAGGATTGCAAGTATAGTTCCAGAAAAACTAACCATTGCTGTCCCTCTCAAAGACTCTGAAGGCTGCATTCCGGCTAAGAGTGAAAGCTTCTTTACTCAGCTAAAATCTCATTACCAAAAAGAAGAATATTCCGAGACCGTGCAAGAAGAAAAAAATGAAAAGTTGAACTGTATTCTGTGGACTGCTGCTGCTTATTTTTATCAGGGATGGGCTTTTACTGAGTTGAAAGACACCAAAGAATCAATAACTCATTTGAGCAGGTAAATTAACTTGGTGAATATAATTTTTATTTTTTTTTATTAGAGTGGCTTAGCAGTCTATTTTCTATAATTAATAACATCCAGAATGTCTGTAAAGGTTTGTAAGGTCTTATCTATTCAACATCATGAATGCATTATTTGATTTGCGCATTACATTGGCTGTGACCATAAATAAGGGGAAAAAAATAGAAATTTGCTTTTCTTTAGCCTTCTTTCATTCCCACCGAAACCTTTGTTACATGAGAGATTACAATCCATATTCTAAAACTGGTGCCCTGATTTTGTCAGAATTAAACCAAATGAGGTTGGTTCTTAACTTGCATCACAGCTATATGTAGTATTCTTATAATTTACAGTTAGAGGTTTTTGATCCAAGCTTGTTATATGTCATTCCTTTTAACAAGTAAAATAACATTTATTTTGTCATTTGAAGAAACATAATTTTCTAAAGTGCTCTAAAATATGTAAACAAGACGCTTGCTAGTGGAAGAAAGTGAAATGGATTCAGGTCTGAGTTAATTGATCTTGTTTATTCTCAAAGTGGAAAAAATAGCAATAGTGCATTTGTCAAATAGAAAACATGTCACTAGAAAGCAGATTTCCTTTCTCTCTCATTTATATGTCTCTATCTTTGTTTAAAGTAAAGTACACCTTTTATAGGTGTAATTTAATTTTGCACAATAGCTTTTATTCATGAGTGAGAACAATTCCAATGATAATAGCCTCGTATACCAGCACAAAGCATGCATTCTTATGCCAGTAAGCTGAACAGTTAGTTATTTGATTGTCCTTCATGTTGTTGGGAGTGATTTTTTTTCTTTCTGTTTTTAATTAATTCTGCTAATTGCTGTTCACATAAACTGACAATATTAATCTCATTTAGTCTTTCTTCATAGCTCATACCTAATTTATATGCTGTTCTAATTATCTGAAATAATTATAGTAACAGAAATTATTTGTAATCACCATAGGTATATACTTTTGCCTGGGCTGGTGTGTACAATATTCTTATCAAACAACTGACTGCACACAATAAAACTGTACAGCAATCGGTGGCTGCACTGGTGTTCCAAAATGTGTTTCTTACACCTTCTTGTCAAATGATATTAGTGCATAATTGGAAAAACCCTATACAAATCCTATGCTTCCTTTAGCATATTTTAGATTTGTTTTCAGAGTACTTTGTTTAGACTGCTGCCTGTTGTTAAGAGGCAGTTTCTTGTCAGTGACTCCTGGAAATTGGCACCTTTCATTCATAATTCATACAAAGAGGTTTGAATATCTTTAAAATTTTATAACATGAAAGACGAGGCCCTATTTGACACACGTTATTGATCAGCACTAATAGCCATTTTTGGCAGTATTACATATAGCAATAAAAAGAAAGGTATACTTGTGCCTATGGCAACAAAAATATTTTTCATTAAATGGTTAATGTAATTGTACAGGTCACATTTCCTATTTACATATACATTGTTGAGCTTTATAAATGTGGAGAATGTTGGGAATATGCAAACTAATATGGAAATAAAAAATAATTTTTATGAACATAGTTGCACTCATTAAAAATACTATACATTTAAAGTTTTCCAGCTTGAGCATTTCACAAAAACATTTAAACATCTCTTTGTCTACATAGTGAACTTTATGCTATTGACAAATTATCAATTAGTACTGTCTAGCTTTAAATAAACATTTGTCTATTAGTGGAAGAATCCATCTACTAAACATGAGTATTGGACATTATAGACAGAGAGCACCAAAACCCTTAGAAGAATAGCTTAAGACTGGGCCATTAAAACCCCAATACTGACTAATTCAGTGCTTGATAATCTTCCTTTATTTAAGTTTACAACTTTAGCAAAATCTTTCTTTCTGTTTAAAGACTACTGTAGTTGAAATGACATTTGGAATTTACATTTGTTTAGGTTCATTATTGAAATGTAACTTTTAGGTTGCTTCCTCTACATTTTAAAGCTGTATCTGGACAAGATGTTTTTTTGAAGTTTTATTGTAATTTTGTTCTTGGTTTATGTGTGAAATAGTCTGTTGGTTGTGGATTAACTTTTGATTTGAAAGCAACTTTGCAAACAACATTCATTTGGTGCATAATATTATATTCTTCCGAATACATTTAGGTTGACTGAAAGGATTTCTTGTTGTTTTGTAAATAGGTAGTTTTTTTGTCCTAGAGATTAACATACTTGAAGCAACACTTTGAGAGAAATGCAGTGAGTTACGGGAAAGCAATTATTAGCAAAAGTTGGGGAATTTAAATGAGTCATAACATTTTATTGAGCATTTACAAGTATTAGCAGTGGCGTATGATTTTTTTCAGGTGGTCCTTGCAAAATCTTTTTGATGTTAACCCAAATAAAGACTTATATTAAGCCAGTGACAATGTGAAACATGAGTCAGTATGAGTATTTAAAATCCAGCTTATTCAGCAGAGTGTGATTTGTTTTTTTGTTTTTTTTTCTCTGATTAAAGTAAATGTAGTGTCAATTTAAACAATTTTCAAAGAAATTTGTAAAATTATTAAGATACGAGTTTAAGATTAAGTATATTTAAGATTAAATGTAAATAAAAATAAAACCGACAACACTAAAGTTTCACCTAACACTTTAATGTGTGGTAAGGTTTAGGTTTAATTTTGTAATTATTTACTGTAAAATAAATTTTTATGTTTTATGAAGCAATTATCTTTCCTTATTGCAAACTGAGACAGAATGCCTAAGTTAACCCCTTCAGTGCCAATCCCCTAATAGAAATTATAAAGGAATAGGACACCAAAGGATGCTGAGCAGATTATTGAACTAAAACAAGGCTTTCACTTCTAAGAATTGTCATTTTCAGCAACTGAGGTGAAACCCATTGCAAATACAGATACGATTATAACTTTAAGACTTTCGAAGTCGCCCTGTGCTGCTCATAGGAGGCAGAGGGTCTTGTCCCAGGCAAGGCATAACTACTGTTACATGTTCAGAAACAGTTGGTGTTTAAGAAACATTTGCCATAGGAAACAAACAAATTGTCTCTCTTACTTCTCCATCTATTACAGTGGTACAGAGATGTTCACCAAGATATGTGATAGGCTGTAGGTTGTTTTGTATCAAACTGACTGTGTCACTATCAAGAAATTCACCCTGGCATCTACCCTGAGAAGTATCAGCAGCAGGATCTGAACACTGATTACTGAATCAGACAGCATCTATTATAATGAGATACCTGGGGCCTCATGTATAACGGCGTGCATAGAACTCACACTATAACATGGCGTAAGCACAAAAGCGGGATTGTGCGTACGCACAGAAAAATCCAGATGCAGGAATCTGTGCGCACGCAAACTTTCACGTTCTTCCACTACATAAATCCCGATCAGCGTGAAAAGTAACGCACGTGCACGCGCCTACTGTCCCACCCCAACTCCTCCCAGAATTACGCCTCTTTGAATATGCAAATCAATATAAATAGCCTTCTGTGAAAAGACAATGGGAAAAGCACAGGGGAAAATATAAGAATTTCAGCAAATACCAAGTGGAGGCAAAGGAAAAACGTACTATTTGTTGGTTTAAACCAGGGATTCCCAAACTATTTTGGGCAAGAGACCCCTTTTCCAAAATGAACTGATACCTCAGACCCCCATAGCCAAATTACTTTAAAAATTCTATCTCTAGTTTTTTTCCTATTGATACAAAATACTTACCAATTTAAAAGCTTTGCGGTTGGTTAAGTGAGTAAACTTGACATCATTTTCTCATCAAAATTTAACAAAATAAATAGACATAAAATTCAGTAAATACCAAGTGTAATTAATAATTATTAATATAAATTATGTAAAAATACTTAAGTAGGTAATTATTTTTTGAAAAAAAACATTTAAATCGCAAAGTAAAGATAAAAAAATAAAAAATTCAGTGTGATGGATGAACCTGGTGACTTTCTACCAATCTAGCTAAATCTGGTTCAATATTGGTGAGTTGCAGCCTTAAATCTCCGCGTTTGTTGATTTTCAAACAGTTTCTTTGTTTTGTCAAAATGTTTGTAACCACACTGAAGCCTTTTTCGACTAGGTATGATGATGGAAAAGCGATAAGGTATTTTTCAGCAATGTTCCACAATGCAGGATACTGTGTTTCAATGTTGCGCTGCAACCAGAACTTCTGATAGCCTTGGTTGAACTTCTGCTTAAGCTCCTCGTCTGTGCTGATGGTGATCAACTCTTCTTGCATTATCACATTAGCTTCTTCCATGGCTGTGATATTGTACGGATTTATTATCCATTGAGGAATTTGTAAATTTAAGAGATCCTCAAACCTCTTAGTAAAATCCTTGTGTAATGCGTCCAAGTGAGTGACATATGATAAAATAACATCGTCTTGAAGCATTTCTGGTAATTTTGACAAATGCGGAAACTGTGAATATTCTTTTCTGCTTAAATTTTGTTTATAAAGGATAAGTTTACCCACAAAGGCCGATATTATTGATTTTGTTTTAATCAAGTTGAGATCGTCACCCTGCAGCTGCAAATTAACTTTGTTAAACATACCAAAGATATCAGTCAAGTAATAAATATCTGTTTTACAATTGTTCAGATTTTCTTTCAAATTCGGATCTTTTTCTTGTAAAAACTCCAACACAGATTCAAAAATAGTTGAAAATCTTGCTAAGCAAGAGCCTCTTGATAGCCAGCGAACTTCAGTGTGCAGAAGTAACCGAGTAAAGACATTGTCGTTTTCCTCACATAGCTGAGCAAATAACTGAGAGTTCAAAGAATTGCTTCGAATCTTGTTGACAGCATTTATAACATATTGTAAAGACTGGTGCAATCTAGGACACAGATTTTTTGCTACTAAATGCTGTCTGTGAATCACGCAGTGAATGACCAGTACCTCAGGCAGTTGTCGCTTTAAGTGAGCTATAAAACCTCAATGACGACCAACCATAGATGTTGCACCATCAGTCGCAACAGAAACAATGTTCTTACATGGAATAGCTTTGTCGGTAAAAAAACGTTCCACGGCCTGAAAAATCGATTCTCCTCTGGTATCAGTCTCTAAATATGTAGCAAAAAGCAGTTCTTGGCACATATTTTCATCTTTAATATATCGAACATATCCTAACAACAGAGATTCATTGCCGGGTAATGTAGACTCGTCCAACTGGAGAGAGAATCTGTTGGTCTGTAAGAAATTGCATAAAATGTTTTCCACGTCGCGACCCATCTCGTCTATTCGTCTCTGAACGGTGTTATTGCTCAAAGGAATTCTCTTTATAATATCGTGTGCGGGCTTGTGCAATACATTGTTGAGGACCTCCGCAATGGCTGGTAAAATAAGCTGCTCTCCAATTGTGTGGGGTTTCCCCGTCTTCGCTATTAGTAAAGATATATTATAGGACGCTCGTAAACCATCAACGTCTTGCATAGATGATGACGCAAACATCGATCTTATGGATGGCCTTTTCTCTAGTTTTTCTTTAAGTGCTTGAAAGAATGACAAGGGCTTACTTTTTTTGTCAGCATGTACTCTTGATAAGTGGTCCTCCATTTTTGAAGGCTTCATGGCATCGTTACTGAATACTTTTTCACATATGAGACACATCGGCAAGTGTTGATTTGATAGAGATGGAATAAATCCAGACTTCAAGTAGTCCAAACTGTATTGTCTGCATTTTGTTTTCGTGTCTGCCATCATAAAACTCGCAGTAAACTTGCAAATCAAAAAAAAAAAAAATGTTTAAGAAACTACTTAAAAAAACAATAATAAAACGCGTGTAGGTAACTAAGCACTTTGTAAATTCTTTTTCAATCACTTTATTTTAATTAACTTTATTTAACTATGTAATCACTTTGTAATCTCTTGAAATAAATTAGTAGATGAGTGTATTATCATTCAAGCTCCAACGAATTTCAAAACGCAAATGAACTTTCAACCTAAGTGCAAGCTTGTTCCGTTCCATCCATCCATTTTCCAACCCGCTGAATCCGAACACAGGGTCACGGGGGTCTGCTGGAGCCAATCCCAGCCAACACAGGGCACAAGGCAGAAACCAATCCCGGGCAAGGTGCCAACCCACCGCAGAGTGCAAGCTTGTTATATAGTAAAATATCAAGAGCATGTTTGGACTTAAACTTGATCATGATTTCGTTCGTGTTAAATCGCGTATATGCGTCAAATACAGAACAAGTCAAAACGTGCCCGAAAGACTTATACGCTCGAACTCATTATCTTGCACGCACTTGTCCACGCTTATTGACTTGCCGAGTTTTTCATCTTGTACGAACTTGTGCACGCTTATCGATTTGTTGAGTTTTTTAAAAGTACAACAATGATACTTCCTACTAAAATATTAGTCATTCTTATAACAAGTTGGTACACGTAACACAACTTATACAGTATCTTGAAAGTTTCAAATAAGAACTTGTGTTAATTAATAGGGGTCGATTTTTAGACCTCGTCGACCCCCAAAATCAGTTTTCGTTTATGTCGACCCCTGGGAAATCTATTTCGATATCGACCACTTTGGGAACCTCTGGTTTAAACAGTGGTATAATCAACAAAAGAAAGTTGATCGAGTGACAGAGTGTCGGAGAAACTCGAAAGATCAAATTCACAAAGTCGCACAGTGCCTGAAAAAAAAAAGAAATCACATATCAAAGTCGCCGTGAAAAGGCAAGTCGTAGCCCACCGTCTGAGTGTCATATGAAAGCTTATTAGGGTACAGACAAAAAAAAAAATAGGCACACCTTGGGGAAAAAAGCACGAAATGTCAACTTTAATCTCGAAATTTCCACTTTAATCCCGTAGTTTATTTTGCCATTAAAGTAGAACATCATAAACTTCATCTTAAAATCGTTTATTTTACTAGTTTCTCAAGTAGCACGTTAAATGCTTTGTTCTGTATTTGCTCTTCTATGTGCTCTATGTGTGTGAATCACTACGTGCTTCCGTTCTTTCTCTTTCTCCGACAGGACACAGAATCCATTACATTCGTGATATTACAGCTCTCTGAATAATTAAAATACTGAGATGTATACGTGATATCATTTTCATGATGATAGGAATGAAAGCATGTTATTAAACATGGGAACACGGTGGCGCAGTGATTGTTCATATCTCACGCAAGAGGCTTGCTGCTCCATGTGCGACCTTCGATGAAATAATTTATTACAGAAGTACTGTCTCTTTCGAACGTACTAACCTCCAATTCCTGTCCTTACTTTTCTTTCTCCAAATACCCAATCGCCACACAATCAGCTCTGTAATAGACGTTAAGCCATCTGTAAGCTTAGAACGCCGATTCTTCAAAACTTTTAAGGAACATTGAAATATCTTCGTAGTACATGTTTAATTATTCTATCCATCTCCTTCCAGTGTCGCGTCAGCACCAGCAATAACACAGCGCAAGGCAGGAGCTATCCGTGAACTAGCTAGCGCTGCGGCAGCGTGTCCTCACATGTTTAATTATTAACAATACAGATTATTTAAATGAAGTTAAAGTTTTATCTGTATACTATAAGCAACATATTTTGCTGCATTTCATCTTAAAAATGATATTGTCATCATACATGCTTTATAAAGTGGCTCAGGTTGTGCAATATCATAACTGTAGTGTAAGTTTACAGTGAGGTAATTGTACTTATAAGTACAAACAGTTCTACAAGGAGCACTTGATGGACTGATTGAGTGCGTTTATAGTTCTTGGGATGAAACTGTTTCTGAAACGCAAGGTCCATACAGGAAAGGCTTTGACGCTTTTTGCCGTGGCTGAGGTAGTGTGTACTTGAAACTATATACCGATAATTCTCTTTCCGATCAATTGCTGCTGTGATTCCCCACTCAGATACAGTGATATAAATACTCCGAGTGGTGCAGTGAGAGTAATATGGAAAAAGATGATCCGCAGTGGCAACCCTTAACGGGAGCAGCTGAAAGAAGAAGAAGATGCAGTGAGCGTAACAACACTAAAGCAGTTATGGTATTTGGAATACTATGGCTATTCCCTGGACCATTATATTGCTACAGGTTAATTACAATCAGATACATTACACTAATAAACAATATGCAGTTAATTTCAGTGTATTTATAAAGCCGCGTCAGGAACGTGGGTCTAAGAAAGAGTGACCACACAGGAACAGTAGCACTGCTTTGACGCTGGGTGCTGCCAGTCTGCAAAACCGAGCGGAGAAATTGTGTACGCCAAGGTATGAGTTACCGTGGAAATGTGCGTGGCTTTACGCCAAGTTTAGGTTTTATACATCGCGATTTGAGTGTGGAAATGTTCGTACGCAACATTTCTGTGCGTACGCACCGTTTATACATGAGGCCCCTGGACATCTAAGGATTGGCATTTAGCGGCTGAGAAAGAGATGGGGACAACATGCCCCAAGTGAATTGCACATGATGTTAGTACTTGCAACCTCTGCTTATTAAAGTAGGTGTTGTTTGATCCAGTGATTGGTGTTCAAATCCTGCTGCTGGTACATCTCAAGGTGGACATGTAGCTGCTGAGGAGAGGTGAGGCCATCATCTATAATGGCTAATACATGTGTTGTTCTAAGTCACCAAATAGTTAATTGGTACAGTATATCTGTGCTGATAGGAGAAGGTAAGTCTTCTTTTTTTCTTTGACAAACTTTTTGGCTTTGTTTGGGTGAGCATTTTTTTTATCAGTCCTGTTCTGATCAGGATGGTTTGTCTAAATGCAGTATAAAATGGTTTTGTATCTGTTAATTTTATTAAAGGAAGGCTGCATTAAAGGCAAAGCTGCAAACATACACATCATGTACATGCTAGAAATTAAATATGTTTTTGTTGTTTTGCTTGTGCCACCTGTAGGTTTAATTGGACGATTTAATTTCAACCAGTGTTAAAAAGTAAAAATATATTTTGCTTAATAGTTTTATCAAATGGTGCATCTTGCACAGCCTCAGCTTAAAAAATATATTATACTGTACATTCATCCTAATTTGGACTTGTTTGGTGCATTGAGGATGGAGTTTTTATGAGTGAGCCCTGTGATGGATTCTGGTGTGGCCGAGATAGACTTCAGCACCCTGTGACAACTACTGCAAATAAGAATATTAATTATTGATTTTATGATAAATATTCTTTTTCAGGGCATTATGGTTTCCAGGAATGTCTTCAAAGTATATAGCAACAAGCAATGTGAATTTGTGAACAATTCTTCGTCTTCATTTTTCATTTCAGGTGCATAAATTTGTTGCTGACTGTCCATATTGTTCAGTCAGGTAAGTTACTGAAAAGTTACCTTTCTTTAGTTTATTTTGTGTGTGTGTTTTAAGGCAATGTTTAGCTAAATCTATAAAGAAGGTGTCAACATTGAGACACTATTTTGAAATAATATTTTCTGTGCTTAGTTACAGTTTAAAAGTTCCCCCTAAACACAAAGTCATGTGGCAGGAAAGCATCCAGCTACCCTACCACCAAAGAAAAAATAGAATAGCCGCACTAACAAAATATATGTCTAAAATAAATGCAAATATCCTACTTAGCAAAGTGCATTTTGGATAAGGAAAGCTGTTTGTCATTTAGAAAAACAGTTTAAGTGTAAATGAAAATGCAATATGATTATTTGTATTTGTGAAGAATCTTACACTTTGAATTACTAGCTTTTCTGCAATTACTGTATATATGGCAGAGAAATATTTTAATTTTATCAATTCTGACTTGGCTTTAAAACTGTTAGGCGAAAAGCAACAGCACAATGGTTATATCAACACTAATGCATTTTAATTTAAGAGTAGTGTTTTTATGTGAAAATGATCTCTGCCCACATTAGCATTTTCACATCATTAACAATAGTATCCCCACCCACACTAAAATTACCAAAAATGTGTATGAAATATTTGCTTTTCTACATTGGACTAATGCACATTGGTGGGGAAAAAATCCTTGAAAGAATGGTAATGGGCCATGGGATTTATCATAAGTAAATTACTTGCCTCTCGGGTGCTGTGGAAACTACTCCCATGTCTACTGTGTTGGAATATGGTTTTGTTCGTTGTTGGGTGACCAATCAGGGATTGAGACATAAAGAGCAAGATCTAATCGGGGAAGGGCTACATAATAAGCACAAACCAATCAGAGTGCGATTAAGAATCTGTATTTTCAAAACACATTTTCACCTCTCCATGCTAAAACACCAAGTGGGCATTTTCAAAACTGCACGGCTCTGGATAGTGTTTACAGAAGTCTGTTTTCAGAGGTTAAAAATGCTGGAGTAGTGTGGATAAAGGCGAAAAGAGGGACTAAGGACTGTGTCTTTCAACAATAATGTAGTAGTGTGGATGTAGCCTATATCTGCATTTAACTTTCATCAGAGCGGAACTGATATTTAGTTTTAATGACCAACACAACAGCAGTACACTCCATTTGGGTCATATTATGTGAAAGAGGAGACCAGAGCAGAGGTATGGCTGCTGTGTTTGTTTGTTTTTTGTTTTTTTTCTCAAACAACTATTCTTAAGATGTTCTGCTTTTCTGCACCCCTTCCTAATGACTTTACTAAAGTAGCTACAATAAATATCAGTAATTTATCCTCATTTGATGTAATTAATGCCTGTATAATTTTATTTTAATATCTAATATCCAAACAAGGGTTTGAGGTGAACCAAAAATGTAATACCCAGGCTATTCAAAATGAAATAGCAGATTTCAAAAATTTATTTCAAACAAACTGTATAAGACAGAAACATTTTCTGCACTTCACTGGATAGAGGAAAGTTCAAGTTTGGTCCTATGGTCCTTGAGGTTGCATGCACTCAACATAAGCACCATGTGAAGCGTGACAAACATCAAAACGGTAGACCATTTCTAGCCACACACGAGTCAACTGGTCCCTATATTACTGAATTCACAGCCTCCTCAATTCAATGTCACAAATCTTGAAGATTAGCAGGCATACGTGGAACAAACACCCTTGCTTTAATATACCCCCATAGATAAAAATCACAGGGGGTAAGGTCTGGAGACCTGGAAGTTCATAGACGATGACCAAGATCTTGTTGTCCACCTCTTCTAATCCATCTTCCTGGAATGGTGTTGTTCAGGTAACGCCGGACCTCCAAGTGGCATTCACTGGTACTTTTAGGCGGGCTATTAAACTTTGAGCTTTCCTCTGTCCAGTGATGTGTGGAATGTGTTTCTGTCTTATACAGTTTGTTTCAAATAAATTTTTGAAATCTGCTATTTTATTTTGAATAGCCATGTATATAGATTTTATGTGGGCATTTGATTGCTATTGAACCTTTTAAGTAGTGTTTTCTGTTGTGTATTTTGATACCTTGAAGATGTTTTACACAACAACTGTAGAAAGGATAATTATAGAGAGAACACAAAATGACACATCAGAACAATCAAACTATAAACCCAAGCTGGCCAACTTGGCTGTATGAGATGTCTGGATTAGTTTACTATCAGCTTAGCCCAGCATAAATGCAGTGTGACTGCCAAAAAAAACCTCTTGTTTACCAGCAAACCTTTTTCTAACTTTTATCCAAACTTCTGGTGGCACAGCCTGTTTGCCACAAATAGCCCTTTCCAAAATCTATCAACTAAAAGCTCACTAGCCATCATCTGGTGCTCCTGCCTTTCTGGAGTTCAGTTCTCAGTTAATGATCATGTTCTCTGATATATTCCAAGACAACCACGTGTTCCATGAATAAACCCTTTGCTGCAAGGCTTTAGCCAAAACCCCATAATCCCCCTTTGTGTGTGTCGCTCTCTCTTCAGCACCCTTTCTGGAATTACACATGGCGCACAGACAGGTTAAGTGGCTTGGTCTGGGTCACACTATTAGCCAGAGGCTGGGACTATGCTGAGGAACTTGTGGTTTAAAGTTCTTTACCTTTCTTTCCTTTCTTTTTATTTGAGACCCACCACTGAAATACAAATCTGTACCCAGTCCTGTTCCAATCTATTACCCCTGTTGGTCAACCCAGTCCATTGTTCAGTGTTCTTTAAGTGTTGTGTTGTGGTTAGAGTAAACCTACCTTGCCATTATTACAAAAATGTCAGTAATTTGGACAAATAACCACCTTTTTAATAAATTTGTTAAATTTTAACAAATAACAGCCACGGACCTTACTCTTATTCTATGTTAATTAATGTTGTCTTATTTTAATTTCTTACTTTGTCTTTTATTTTTCTTTTCTTCATTATGTAAAGCACTTTGAGCTACATTTTTTGTTTGAAAATGTGCTATATAAATAAATGTTGTTGTTGTTTTTTGAATAAGTTTGTCTTTAAATTATGTTACTTTTCATTTCTCTGCTATTTGCTTATATGATGTTGCATTTTCAGATGGAGATTGTATCAATAATTCAGAAATGGGGAAAATTACAAGGGAAGCAGTAAAACTACTGCACAGACTGAAAGGTCTGGCATTTGTTAGAAGAGGAATTAGCTTCATGGAAAGAGGCCAAGAGAAAGAAGCACTGCTCAATTTTCAGCTGAGCCAGCAGTCCTTTCCAGGTATTTTGTGATTTACTACATTGTTCGTGCATACTGATATCTAAAGCTACCTTGGCTTACACTGAAAAATGGTATGGAAGGTTTTTCCAATAGCCGACTTCTAGTTTCTCTATACAGAATCTTACAGCATTTTGTTATTATAGCAAAGAAAGTTAAGCACTGCTTTAAAGAACTAAAATTGCATTATTTTGTTGTATTCAAATAAAGTATAATTGCTCTCTAAAAATAATGTCTTTTTGTGTATTTAAAAATACTTACGTACATTAATAGGATACTTGTATATTGTTTTATGAGTATCATTGCTGTCAAAGGTTTTATAAATCTTACATCTCCATTAATATGATATATACAGTATGTGTGCAAATATTAGTGTTGGATTGATACTTAAATTATAACTCCCCCAACCACCTACCACCCTCCCTACCTACCACAATTCCCTCTGCTCTCAGCTTATTCATCCACCTGGCCCACACACACATGTGCACCTCGCTGCTCTGCCACATGTTATAATGAGGAGCTTGGAGTTTCCAACATGATGTGTGTGTGTGTATATGTATAAATGTATGTATGTATATAATGTATATAAGGACAACCAGAAAAAGACATATTTTATAAGAATCAAGGCAGAATTCTGAATTTAAAAACATAATTGGCTTCACACTATTTTGGTAGTGGTAACTGGCTGAAAGTAACTTAATTTTATAATGGCACATTTTGAATGTACACAGCAAAGTTTTTGTTTAAATTAAACTTCTAGTTGCAGAGATGAAGATGTGACATATGATGAGTTATTATTAAGGATAAGCACGGTGTCTTTCAGCTGTTAGTTTAATTTGTTTTGTCAAAGACACATAGTATTAATGGAAGTAGGTTCAGAGTACAGTATCTACAAATACCACAACATATTTCTTCATGCAGAGAACATTAAATATTAAAACAATATAGCTATTAGTATAGTCCAAAGTACAAGTATCATTGGGATCTTTAAAATATCAAGTTGATATCACTTTGGATCAGGAGTGTAAGGATTATTAAGATTTGCTAGACTGGATAAACACTTATCTTCATTTTTTTCTGGTGATAAATTGGAGAAGGTGAACATTTTAGAATTAGTCTGCTTTATTTCTTTATTTGAATGCGTGCTTACTTGATGTATACAGTAACCTAAAAGTGTTGTGTATTGTGTAGAATCTGTTGATGGTGCCTTCTGGCTGCTGGAAGCCTTGTGGAGATTTGGAAGAAAGGATGAAGCTGTTTCCTACTGGCAGAAGTTACAGGAATCCAGACAAAGTGTAGTAGACATCAATAACATTCATAGGTAACTATTTAAATTTGGTTCTTCATACTTCCCTGATTGTTTTATATGCTGACTGACTGACAAAAACTTCTTAGCTATTTGCAGACAACCTATGGAAAAAAAATTTTCAATAATGGATCTCTCTCATTGCACTGAGGCCGACAAAAATCTAACCTCACTAAAAAGTTAATTAAATCATGGAAAAAAACAGAGAAAACATTGATGATGTTGCACATTTAATACTCAGGAAATGAAATCTTAGTGCCAGTCAGCGGCAATGACAGAATAATGCAGTTGGCAGTATGTCCGAATGCAAGTCAAGTTTCACTTAAATCCTTTTTTTATTTTGATATAATTTATGCCTTGTATACATAAATATATGCAGGAGATTGCTTATTAACATGACATAAGTGATATCAGATATCAAAAATTAGTTGTTGTTAATAATGT
Organism: Erpetoichthys calabaricus; assembly: GCF_900747795.2. NCBI lineage: Eukaryota > Metazoa > Chordata > Cladistia > Polypteriformes > Polypteridae > Erpetoichthys > Erpetoichthys calabaricus. Next base: position 177,326,440 of record NC_041400.2, on the reverse strand, counting down.
AATTTTTATTAAATAAAAATAGTGTCCCACAATGTTCTTTAAAAAAGTAAGATATTTAAATCATTCTTACTTTACTTCTGTTTCTTATGTATTAAAATGAGCATTTATCATCTTGAAACACAATGACATCTTTTGATTTCCTTTTAAATTTTCCATCTTTGTGTTCTGTTTTGTAATTTAAATTGATTAAAATACCAAGGACCTGTAAGAAATCAGAACTGTTGCTGTCTCTATCCATTATGCATGTTTCTTTATTAGTTCACATGTCTGATTTGCTCCAGAAAAAATATGTAAATAATAGTATTGTTATGTGTACAGAGTGCAATGGAATAAATTTATTTAATCCTGAATACTCCATTTTGTAAGTATGCCATTAGTATTCTGTAACTTTTTCTCTTCCAATATGAACTACCATGATAACTGTCTTATCCATGCCACAAGAACAAAAACCAAAGGGCTTGCAAAATGCAAGCAATAGTTAGTGTATATATACTGTATGTGTATATAATATATGCAAAATATACATACAGTATACAGTATATCTACATTTTAGCTGGGTTCTTGTTACAAATGAAGAAGAGTATTTGAAGCGGTGCATAGAGCTTTAGATTTTTTACATTCTTCTAATTTAGAGTTCTGTACGGGTCAAGAATAAAAGCTGCATCAGTGTTGCTGCAACAATATCAAAACTGCATAAATGTTACTTAATTTCACAACTTAAACTGATCTGTTGATTTTACTGTGGCCGACTCAACTTGGCACACATATTTTGATAGCACAAGTGTTTGTTGTTAGAGTAGCCATGTGTAAATTTTTATTTAACTGAAAAGAAAAGAATTAAAAGAATGAAGTTTCCTGGACCAACAAGGTAAAGATTGCTTGGCAAATCTGCTTCTGTGTATGATGATCTGTGTTAGGTAAATATAGCATCCCTCTGCCCCTTTATTGTTACAGAAATCTGAATAGTTTATCAATATTTGTGAATGTTGTACTTCACAAATTTATACTTTTGCCGAGTAATACGGTACCTCAGTATAACAGAACATGCATAATACGCACAGAATAATGTACCTAACATTTTATATAAAGTATTTGTATATTTGTACAACAAAATAAAGATAATTTTGTGTTTCAATGTATGCTGTATAAAAACACAATCGATGCTCCTAAATATATGGAATGTGCAGAAAGGGATCAGGCTTGTTCAACATGAACACATTGTTATGACAGGAAATATCAAATAGACAACAGGCACATTAGAATGAAGTAAAGACTGCTCAGTTTTTTCTTGGGAGGAAAGAAATAGGGCAGCTATGCCATGACCTATCTAGTCTGCATTGTGTGCAATGCTTGTGGTAGGCTCCAGGACCCATGACCATACATTACAATAAAGACATTTAGCAAAATGACACCTTTTATTGGCTAATGGAAAAATATGCAAGCTTTTGAGGCAGTTAAGACCCCTTTTTCAGGCAAGATGCCTGAAGGACTGCATTTTGTAATCTGTTCAGTTAGCCAATAAAAGGTGTCATTTTGCTTGACTTTTCATTGCAGTACAACAACCTACTAAAGAAGTTTGAGAATGTTATGTTATTAATTTAAACAAAGGTAACGGGTGAATATAAGCATTGATATTTGATATGAATTTGTCAAGAATTGTTGTTTGTTAACTAGTTCCTATGGTAGAAATCCATCCATCCATCCATCCATTTTCCAACCTGCTGAATCCGAACACAGGGTCACGGGGGTCTGCTGGAGCCAAACCCAGCCAACACAGGGCACAAGGCAGGAAACAATCCTGGGCAGGGTGCCAACCCACCGCAGATGGTAGAAATCAAAACATATTAATTAAAGAAAGAAACTTATATACTACTAAGACAAGTCTGATGAAACCTCATTTAATTACTCTTCGGCAAATGCTTTAGAGGGAGCATCCTTCACAGCAGTCTGTTTACAGCATGGTCAGAGTGATTGGAGAAACAAAGGATAGAAGTTAATTTTATAAACATTTGAATTTACATACAGTGTTAATCAGTGCATACATTTACTGTGATTGGTTCATTGGTTTACACTCAAATAATCTATATAAAATAAAACTCTATTCTTCTTATACCCTTTGGGTTGAGCCACCAACTTTGAAAATTCTGTGTATGTAACAACTGTCCATTCTGGTTGTTTACAACACATCTCTTAGTCATCTTTCAGTACATTTGTGTATTGCATCTTTGTCTATGTTCTTCACTTGATCTTTATCTGTTTTCTTGATATTTCTGAAGAGGTTTATGATATTAATTAACTCTTTATGCTATTTCTTTAAGATAAATATAAAAATTAATATGGAAAGCATATCAGAACACTTTATCCTAATGACTATGTGACCCCTAAGTCTATTTGTTCTTCCATGTGCCATGAATGGAGCTACAACAAATCTTAGTTGATATATAACTTAAAAAGGGAGACAGAGGTGGGTTAGGTAGTAATGTAGTAAATGACAAGAACTAATGTAAAAATTAATAAACTCAATACATGAATATAAACATTATCTTTTCCTAACAGAGATACTGTGTTGTTCCTGTTGCCTCAGCAAGAATTGTCAACCAGTGATCTGGAGACTTTGAATAAAAAAATAGAAGAATATCGAAGTCAAGCAAAACCATGAACTTGGACCAGTGAGCTTCTGTATCAAGTGAGGTGCTAAAAATATTATTTTTATACTTTGTCTAAAAAGCTACTTGTACATGTAAACATGGTATCATCAACAGAACAAATTATGGAAATTATAAGTGAATCTGGAGGCAAACTAACAATTAAGTTGCAAAGGAAAAATAGCTATTAACATGTATAAATGTAACTCACTTTTGTTAAAAATCTCAAAACCTTTCCAGTTCTATTAAAGAGAAACATGCCTAAAGATATTTGTTTCTTGATGCCTGCAATTCATGCAGTTTTGTTTTGTATTATCCTACAAAAACAAGGTAATGTGGGCCTTATTATAATTAAATATTTAACTTAATTCAATCATTTTCACGCCTGCCCAATCTAGTTCAGAGTCATGTGGGCCAGAACCTAACTTGGCAACATGAAACACAAGGCAGGTGCCAACTTTGGACAGTTTGACAGTCCATCACAGGGGACATACTTGTTAATGTCTACCCTCACTGATGCAGTAAACTGTACAGTCATCGGTTAAACTAAGACACACTTCTTTCAGATCCAGGATTGCTCCACACAGATAGAATCTTGGCTGGATGTCCATCCCAGATTTTAAGAACTATGAAGCAACATCTTTAACCACTGGGCAACCCAAAGAGTGTAATTAGGGTATATATTTGGTTTTAGCTATGAATCCATATTTAAATTTAACAACAACAGCATCCATTATACCTAAAACACCTGTGTAAAGAAGTTTATCCCATGCTGTCTCATGTAACTGTAAAGTTCTGGTCAAAAAAAAAAAAATGTTTCACTCAGCTGGATGAGTCTTTTCGACCTTTTAGATCTTTGGATCAAAGCTGACTAAGTAACTGTCAAAGCTGAAAGTCAGTTAGCTTTAATTCATTAAAAACTTGCTTAATTAGTCAACTTATTGTCTTAGCTTGCTTTACATAAACATGTCACCTGTTTAACTGGTTTCAGAAATGGGTCAGTTGTATCCAACTTGAAGGCTTTTCTCTATATTAGGATGTATCTATCTCTAACTATTAGCAGATTGTGGATATATGAGAATAGTTTCTGTAGGGCTTCCATTTTAAAGTGCTGTTGGATGGAATATAGGGGTTTCCTGCAGTATAGTATAGTATAATTTTTTTCTTGGTGGTATTTCATGGGTATTCAGAGGCCACAAACCTAATTAATATTGATGTCTGTTAGTCAAAAATATAGGATAGGTCCACCTGCTGTTGTCCTATCCTACTAACAGTGGATTTTCCTGGTTGTTTCTCATTAAATATTACTTATCCATGATTTTTGGTAACCATTCATGTATTACATAATTATTGTTGAAATTAAGTCTTGCTGCTGAGCTCTAAAGAAAAAATATACAAACTTGGAATGAGTTTAAATTATGAATAAATTGAATTCTACATGTAACACCTGCCTTTGGATTGTGAGATATTTTAATAAGAATTGACCAGGAAAATTCTGCTATTAGCAATTATACATTTCTGAAAGTCTTTTTTATTGAAAAAAATATTTATACAAGTCTCTGTCACCTTTTTTTAGTATGCCAGTAAGGAGACTGCTTGTTTAAAGAAACAGTGCTGTCATTTTTACTGTATACAAGCTAGTTTTGTGTTAAATGATAATGATTATATTAAAGGAGAAAAATGAAACACTTCAATATATTGTGAATTTCATAAAATCTGGTATATCTAATATATATTTTGTAGTGAGTATTCCATCATTTTATTTGCTCTTATTGTCAGATGATTTAAATATAAACATTTTGTGATTTTTTTTTTCTTGATCCAAGTGTGCAAAACAAACGTTTTGTATTTGAAAATACAAATTTTTTTGTAGTATTTGCATATTTTATTTATACATTTTTTAGTTATTTTGGTTTTTTTATGTACAGAATTTAATTGTTACTGGTTTTGCATTTTGAGTTGAAGTTAAAAATTTGATTTTTATACTGTCCTGATTTTGTTATTTATGTGATGTCTTGTGGATCATGACCACATCAATCATGCCCATGATATTTATGAAACCTATAAATGATGAATAAATATCATAAAAATAATGTATAACTATTGCAACATTCATACTTTCAGGTATTCCTCAGTTGAAGCAAAATCTCTTGTTCTTATTAGTGCTAGTTAGCTTTATTTCAAGAAGGCCCTAGCGTCGGGTTTGTTTCTCTGGTATCAATCCCACTACTTTTTGACTGCAATTTTATTTTGCTGTCTTTTCCTGGCTCAATGTGTTTACTGATATTTCAACTTTCTATTCCTTTTTTTGACTTTGATTTTCCACTTGTTGATCATTTCCTTGTCCTTTTCACTCACAATAATCTTTAGGTACTTTTCATGTCATTAACATTACTGAAATTAACTACAACTAATTCAAACTTTTGTCATTGCGACTAATTTATGATGATTGCCATGACAAGAATGATGAGAAATCATCTTATTGTGAGGCACATAAAAACAAAAAAAACAATAGAGTGGAAATTAAAGAAACTAGACTTTAAATAGTGGTAGCACTGTGCCTATTGTTAGAATTAAAATGTAAAATGCATTCCAGTACCAGGCTAAAAGCCCATACTCCTAATGTTAAAGGACCATAAAGTAATTATTTTAAATAGCAGAAAAATCACTCCCTTAGTATTTCTCCATAACCAGAATAATGCTATTAGAGTCCAGAATCTTTGAAAATAGTTTGTTTATTCTTCAAAACATGCAAGGAAGTATCAACAATAAGGCATAATGTATCAGTAAATATGATGCCAAAAATGCTGCTGTAACCTTGTTTGTCTAAAGTGGTGGCATTCCCACTTTTCAATATTTTAAAAACGTTACAAGAAGTATGAGAAAGGTTCTTTGTATCTCTCTTTTTCTAAACCTCAGTCTTTCTTTTTCCTTACCAGTGAATCTTTCCCCAAGTGACCCTTTTAAGTTATTATTCAGATGGTAAGACTTTTATACCTGCATATCCGGGATTACATTAGGACTGTTACTTGGAATGAGTTTTCTTTAGGGCTGTGTTCTTAAATCAATTATGGGGTGTGGTGGTATTTAAAGTCTTGAGATCAACAAAGTAGACTGCCCTGTAGCATCTCTTGAGACCACTGTACCGCTCTGCCTTAAAATGGTCAGGACTACATGTTAAATGGACAACAGTTTCATTCTGGAGCTAGTGGCTCCATGTCAGCTCCCCAGGATATTTCTCCTCCACTGTTACTTCTAAAAGCATTGCTTTGTGTGAGCCTTAGAAATCCCTCCCCTCTCTTGTGCCATCTTTGTGTCACTTCTGCACTTTGTAACTCCTTTCTACCCAGGTGATTCTCCACTATTTGCAAGAAAAGGTCCACACTATAAATACAATATGGCACAAGTGAATGGTTTTATTAGGTTTTAGCAAATACAGAAAAACACTTGGTATAAAGTCATTTTGAGGGGAAAAAATGCAATCCTTTTCATTTCTTCTTGAAAGTATTTAAGCTGTCACACAACCAGATTGCCATCTCCTATCAGTGGTGGTGATGTTCTGAGGCATTGTGCGCATCTCTGTGGTAACTTTTTTCAGAAAGGGCTTTTAAAGTAATAATCAAGATGGCATTTCTGCATGGTGAATAATTATTCGATATTAGGATCTTTAAAAAAAGTTGCATCCTGGCTGTACTAAAACTGTAAGACATCTGGCATTATACAGTATGATTGCTTTTGAGTAAGAAATGTTAAGATAAAAGATTCACAGCACAGCATCTTTCTGAAACAGAAAAACAGCACAATCAAAAGAAGTCTGCAACAAACAAGAGTTCTATTTTTGCTGCTGCTCAGTTTCTGTTTCACAGCAGTTACAGAAGTTAGTTAAGCCTGTCTGAACAGCTGTTGCCTTTTTATGCCTTTGCTTGGTCAATTGGTCATGAAATAACTCTGTGGTAACACAAGGATATTTTCTTTCTTTTCTCCTTCATGCCTCAGACCTTAAATATTGCTGAGATTCATGGACTCCCTCCACCATATTGGTGTTTTCTTTTGCCAAGGTGACAATTTATTCCACATGAAGTTTGGATTTGAATGTGTGGAGCGTTTTGTCCATTGGTTCGGTGTGGGTTGTTAGAAACGTCAGTGATGAAAGTAAAATTAAGCTGCAGAATGTGATTAAAGCAGCAAGCAAAAAAGACATTGAGGTTGAAGGTGTTCAGAGTGCTATGCTTGCTCATCTGGTGTCCCCAGAGCTTTACCATGTTGCATGACTTCTTTCCACAGGAGGAAAGAAAAGACAGTTAGACACTGGAGAAACTTTACAGATACTGATATCAGGGAGACCAAGAATAACAAGAAAGATCAATAAGTGCATTTACATGCACACAAAAAAAAACTGGATATGGTGAGTAACCTGGTTGAGACAAATCCCAGTTTACATGCGTGACTCCACTTATGAGTTCTCCTTTGATAAAATTCTCCGATGTCATAAAAGTGTCCTAAAAAAATAGATTAAACATCATCAACAGCTGCTGTGAATCCAAAAACAAACATGGAGCCTACATGGCCCAAGATTGTGTTACTGAGCTTAGCATTGTACGTTCAGCCCTTCAACATAAATAAAAATAAAGAGATTTCTAAATTATTGACAGATTATTTCAGACAGGAGAAGGAATAATGTGATCGCCTGAGCATTTGTGGTGCCTGAAATAGCTCTGAATGACTACTTACAAATGGCAGACTGGGAAATGATGTGGGAATCACATGGGGATGATATTGATTGACTCCATGACAACGTTACAAACTATGTTAACTTTTGCATTGACACTGTGGTACCTTCAAAGACAATGCATTCCCTTCAAAACAGCAAGGTCTGGATTACTAAATAACAGAAAGGTCTCCTAAATGAGAAAAAGAGGCTCTGAAAGACGCACCGTGAGTGCTGAAGAAAAAGCCAAGTGAAGGAAAGTAAGCTTACAAAGCTAAAATAAAAAATAAACTCACTCAAAATAACATCAAAGATGTCAGAATTCTTAGACTTGAGCAGTCCCGGGTTTGGGTTCTAGAAGGGATTTTGGACAAAGCGAACACCCCAAACCAATTTTTTAAGATTTTCCCTCCCACTGCCACCTTGTTCTAATGAACAGTCCCCATCCAGCCACCATCCAGCTAATACCACATAAGCTGGAATGGCCAATGTTGAGTCCAACTCTGACTATCAATATGGGATGTCCATATATAATGACCAAGTGGGGAGACAACTAAGGAAGCTACACACAGGAAAGTCATTGAGTTCTTCAGGCCTTTGCTGACCAACTTTGTGGTATCTCTGCCACACCTCTTCAGTCTGGAAAACATTGTACATTGTTCCTATTCCAAAGAAGGCGGGCGCCTCTTCACTTAATGACTACAGCCAAGTGGCACTTATGTCTCACATCATGAAGGCTGGTCCTACACTATATGAGTCATCTTGTGGTAGACCACCTGGACACACTGCAGTTTGCCTATTGAACAAAGACTGGAGTGGAGGATGCAATTATCTCTCTGCTCCACATGGCTTACTCTCACCTGGACAAAGTTGGCAGCACTGTGAGGATTATGTTTTATGATTTCTCCAGTGCCTTCAGTACCATCCAGCCATCCCTGTTAAGGGTTAAGCTAAGAGATATGCTGTTGGTGTCCATATATATATATATATATGAGGAACCACAAGGAACAGTCCTGTCTCCTTTTCTCTTCACTATGTACACCTTAGACTACAAAATAAATACAACATCAGTTTATGTCACTTGCAGAAATTCATAGATTCTGCACTTACGGAATGTATTAATAAGGGTGATGAGACAGACGAGAGAAGTCAGTTGAAGAGTTTGTTTCTTGGTGCAGAAATAACTGTCTGCAAGTAAACATTAGCATCAGAAAAACCAAGGAAGTGGTTATTGACTTTCACCACACCAGAGAGCCTCTATGTACAGTCACTACTATAAGTACTTGGTGGTCCACATAAATGACAGATGGGACTGGTCTCATAACACAGATGAACTATATAAGAAAGGGTAGAGCAGGCTTAATTTTGTTAGGAGTCTGTGTTCTTTTAGTGTAGGTAGTGACATCCTTCACATCTTCTACAACCCACTGAATTAACAAGCTACTTAAAAGGGCAGGCTCAGTTATGAGTGCATTCTGGAGCCCCTGGAGGTCATAGCAAAGGGGAGAATTAAAACAAAACGTAGTGCCGTTATGAACAATGCTGCACACCCTGTTTCACACACTGAGGGCATTCAGCCAATGAATCATTAAGTAGAAGTGTGTCAGGAAATGCTGCGGGGGCCCCTTTATACCAAAGGCAATACGCCTGCATAATGCCTCACTGGGACTGCCGAGTCAGAAGTTTTCTTTCATGTTTAATTTTGTTCATTTTTAGCCATTTGTGTGGGTTCAGACTATAGTGTGTGTATGTATGTATGTATGTATGTATGTATGTATGTATGTACAGTATTTATTTAAAGATCTGCCTGTCTGTCTATCTATTATATAGTGCATTTCACATCTATCTATCTATCTATCTATCTATCTATCTATCTATCTATCTATCTATCTATCTATCTATCTATCTATCTATCTATCTATCTATCTATCTATCTATCTATCAAGGAGAATGACAAACTATTGAATTAAAAAAAACCCTTCTTGAATATTTTATAAGAACATTAAAAATAAACCACCAAAAAAACAAAGGGAGGCACAAAATAGGTATAACCAAATATATTTGCCCTAAGGAAAATTGGCAGCAAATAAATCCAGAAAACAAGAGACAGAGATAATATCTTACTTCAAAACCAGAATATCCAAAAATCAAATCAAAGAGCGAGTTCATAAAACATGAACAACCTCAATGTCAAAGTAGTACCGTTAACCACTGCCTAATAAATACTGCTGGGTAGGGTCCCCAGATCCATTTTTAGGTGTCCCATGAGATTCCACATAATGGGGACAGGGCAGAAAAGACACCAAAAGATTAAATGTTATCACTATTTTTACTGGGTTAAGGACACAAGTCTTGTTCAGCTATCTGTCCATGATCAGCTTTGGGAGTGTAGTGTTTAATTAAATAAAGAACTGGAACAGCAAGAAACAATGCATGGGTCTAAACCTGTTTAGAGCAATGAAAAATAGAGCTATATAGCATTAGCAATTAAAATGTTACTTATTAGGAAACTGCACACAGTACAGTTAAAGTTGCTGCTCTGTGGATCTAGTATCCAGGGTTTGAATCTTGTTCCAGTCATTATTCATGTTGAGCTTGCATATTCTCAACAGGTGAATACTGGATTTTGGTGAATTGGCAATTAAATTGGTGAGAATGGTAATGCGGATGCGTATGAAGGTGAATGGCTATGAAACAACAATATATTTGTCTAAATCCTAAGAAAAATTTTACTCCTAGCCAGGCCTGTTCGAGCCCAAAACCAAGCGGATACTATATCCTATCAAACATGCGCATCAGGGCACCCATAAATGAATAGGCTCACACATACAGAAATCTCACCACATAGCACTAAATATACCATTTTGTACAAAGGAAAATCATTAAAAAATAAACAATTGTAGGCATACAAATTCAAGAATGGCACTACCATTGCATGCAGTTGTCAAGGCTACTAAAATTGCATAGCGTATATACTTGTGTATAAACATGTCTCACATATCGGGACTCCAAAGATTCCAAATATTGTTTTTACATAGGTTCTGAAATAAAAGTGAAACTAATGAAATAGCAACAATTCAAAGAAAAAAAAAATCTTAAAAAAGTGTGTATCAGGAAAACCAAATACGGGGGTTGGTGAGCGAAGTGAGCAAGGGTCGAAGTCCCCTAGTCTTAATACATAAGTCGCCTGCCTCCTCACTCACTCACGTCCGTCCGAAGCCGAATGCGCAGTCACCTTGTGCGCACGTCCGAAGCCGAATGCGCAGTCGCCTTGTGCGCACGTCCGAAGCCGAATGCGCAGTCGCCTTGTGCGCACGTCCGAAGCCGAATGCGCAGTCGCCTTGTGCGCACGTCCGAAGCCGAATGCGCAGTCGCCTTGTGCGCACGTCCGAAGCCAAATGCGCAGTCGCCTTCTGTGCAGCTGCCCGAAAAACCTTACGAGGCCGACATCCAACCCCAACATTGTGGCAGGCGGCGGATTTTACGGCCGCAAAAATTCAAAGAGAAAGGCGACTTCGATTAAAGCTCTAGAGGCCTGAAAGGCGATTTCGACGACAGCTCGAGGCCTAATTACGCATTCTGATTCAATTATGCATTCATTCAATACACCTATATCAGGTTTGTGGTGCTTATACTTATTACTATTCCATATTGTACTGGAACATTCATCATTCAATATTATACTATAGGCCTGGAAAATTCATCAACTAACAGTACAAGCCTGTACAGTAATGAGTAAAGCGGACTAAATCATTACAAAACAACTTCTTCGTTACTTATCATTTGTTCTTCATACACTGCTGACACAAACTCGTGCCCATTTCATCTTACGTTGTCGAAACGGGCTCTTTGTCTAGTATATATATATAAAAAGAGACAGAGAGAGAGAGCATGGTAGCAGTTAACATACTAATTAAAGAAAGAAACGTATCCTCTACTTGGACATGTTTGATAAAATGCATTTGAGTCGGAAACCAGACAAGGCAAAACTTGTCCATTGCGCCTTTAATGATCCCTTCAGCAAATGCTTGAAGAGGGAGCACTTATCACAGTAGTCTGTTACAAAATGATCAAAAAGTAAGGGCAGAGGTCCATTCTATAAACAACTGAATTTACATAATAGTGCTGATTAATGCATACACATCATCAGACATTTACTCTGTTTTGTTGCATTACACACCCAGATAACGTAGTAAATAAGAGTCTATTTTATCATACTCTTGTTCTTTTTATACCCTTGGGTTTAGCCATCTCCCTTGAAATCTCTGTGTATGTGACAACTGTCCAGTCTTTTTGTTTACAGGATATCCGCTGATCTCTTAATCATCGCGTTACGTTTTGTGTATGACATCAACCTTCTCCTGGTACATTCTTGTCTTTGTTGTTCACTTGGCCGTTATGTGGTTTCCTGATATCCCTTAACAGGTTTCTCACATTTGTCACCAAATTGTCTTCTTGTTAAACAATTTTCAAGATTTTTGAATGCACAATAAATAAATAGATAGAGAAAACAAATTGTTGTATAAAATCAGATGAAATGCTGGAAAACTCCATTTTTAAGAAACGCTTCATATAAATAAAAACAGTTCAGAACTTTTCTATGTCCAGTTTGCCATTTTGCATCTTAAAGTGTGTCATTATTACATTACATTGCAGTTGTTTTCTTTTACTCTAAAATTCATAGATTCCAAAATATTTATATTTTTCTTTGTGAATTTTTTTTCTTTAATAATGTCAAGCTAAAATTAAATTATTATATGCAAATGCACCTAAAAAATGATGAAGAATAACATTCAGCTCAAGGAGAATGTGCAGACTACACTGAAATAGTGGCTTAGCGGGAGATGAACCAGGATAATGGAGCCCCAGGATTGGGGATTTATTAGGGTGTGATAGATTGAGACGTGTGCAAAGCACTATACAGATTGATATGCAAGTCACTATATAATAAACAGATAGATGTGAAAAGCAGTATGTAAGATGGGCCAGGCACAATATAGGTAGATTAATTTGGAAAGTATTATGTAACAGATAGACACTGGAAAGACTATGGCGCAGCTATAAATCTGCCTAAAGCAGGCCAAAAACTGAGTAATCATGCGAGAAGATGACTAGTGAGGGACGCCACCAAGAGACCTATGAGAACTCAAGGACTTGCAAGCTACAGTGTATAAGATTGTTGAGACAGTGTAGACAACTGTTGCCTGGTTTCAGATTTTTGGGAGAGCATCAAAAGGAGAAAGCATAGACATCTCAGCTAAAATATGCAAAAATGGAGCTTTTTGGCTACCAGACTATACGTCATGTTTGGCACAAACCAAACACTGCACATAATCTAAAACACGCCATCCCCATTATGAAGAATGGATGTGGTAGTGCCATGCTGTGCGGATGATTCTCTACAGCAGACACTGAAGGCTTCTGAGGGTAAAGTGAATGCAGTAAAATACTGGGAAAACCTGGAGAAAAATCTATTGAAGTGTGCCTTGGAAGAAGATACTGTATGTTTTCAAGCAAGACAGCCACCCCCAAGGATAAAGCCAAAGCTATACAGGAATGTCCTTAAAACAATGATAATGTCCAGGAGTGGTCAAGTCTGAGTCCAGATCTCAGTCCAACTAAAAATGTAAGTCTGTTCACTTACAATCCGCATGAAACCTAAGATTTTGAACAGTTCTGTAAAGCTGATGGAGAAAGATCTGTGCACACGGACTAAGGGCTTAAATGGCTGCCAAGGTTACATCTACTAAATACTTATGCAATCAATAATTTGTCCTTTTATATTTGTAATTAATTTAGACCATTTTGTAGAGATCTTTCCATTCTGACATTAAACAGCCAAATTACATCCCCAGCATAATTCAGTGTTATATAACATAAAATGCGAAAACTTTCACAGGGCTGAATACTTTTAAAGACACTGTATCAATGGACATGAAAGGCGCTATAACATAGGTACAATAACACACTACACAAGATGGTAAAACTGCAAAAAAAAATCATGTAGCTCCCCACTAGAATACCAAATACCATTCCATCTATTCTGTTGTGGGTTGACCCCCCTGAAAGTCATTGGCACCTACTTGAATTCTAGACTACTTCTGACTGGCAGATTTTTTTTTTCCCAGCTCTCTGGAGTTTTTTTTTTTTTTTTTTTCTGTCCTACAAGCCTTCGGACCTTACTTTATTCTTTGTTATTTAGTATTGCTTAATCTTATTTTTAGATTTGTATTGTTTATAAACTTTTCTTTCTTCATCTTGTAAAGCACTTTGAACTACATCATTTGTATGAAAATGTGCTATAGAAATAAATGTTGTTGTTGCCTGGTAAGCTTATAAGGTGATGTTTATGATTTATTTTTATACAAATTATCTACATCTGCTCCCTTGTAACACTCAAAGAAGGCAATTCTATTAGACTGAATTGAAACAAAATTATTTGTTCAAGTGGTGAACCAGCACTGCAGTGGAACACACAATCATTAGACAGAAGGGTCTTTGTTTAAAAATAATCATTAAAAAGATCTAAAGTTTATAATTTTTTATACATTTTTACTTCATTATAGCATTCCACACTGTAGAAGGAACTCCAAAACTCAACACAATGAAAAATTGGCAAGAGGTCTCTTAATTATTCTACAATATACTGTATGAGGATAACTTGAGATGTATCTATCTTGTCATAGATGGTTAGAGATAAGTTACTATATTTTATACACCAATCAGCTGCAACATTAAAACCACCTGCCTAATATTGTGGAGGCATGGACTCCATGAGACCTCAAGGGTGTCCTGTGGATGTTAGTAGCAGATCGTTTAAGTCCTGTAGGTTGTGAGGTAGGGCCTGCATGGATCGTACTTGTTTTTCCAGCACATCCCACAGATACTCTAGTGGATTGAGATCTGTAGAATTTGGAGGCCAAGTCAACACCTTGAACTCTTTGTCATTTTCTTTGTGCCATTCCTCAAAAATTTTTGCAATGTGGCAGGGCACATTATCCTGCTGAAAGAGACTACTGCCATCAGGAAATACCATTGCCATGAGGGGTGTACATGGTCTGCAAAAATTTTTAGGTAGGTGGTACATGTCAAAGTAACATTTACATGAATGACATCACCCAAGTTTTTCCAGCAGAACATTGCCCAGAGTATTACACTGCCTCCGTCCGGTTTGACTTCTTCCCATAGTACATTCCACTGCCATCTCTTCCCTAGGTAAATGACGCACACGCACTCGGCCATCCGTGTGATCTGATAGAAAATGCCATTCATTAGACCAGACCACCTTCTTCCATTGCTCCATGGTCTAGTTCTGACACTCACTTGCCAATTGTAGGCACTTCTGGCATTGAACAGGGATCAGCGTGGATACTCTGACCGGTCTGTGGCTATAAAGCCCATTACTCGGCAAGCTGTGATGCACTGTGTGTTCTAACACCATTCTCTTATGGCCAGCATTAGGTTTTTCAACAATTTGTGCTACTGTAGTTCTTCTGTAGGATCGCACCAGACAGGATAGCCATCTCTCCCCACGTGCATCAATGAGCCTTGGTGCCCATGCCATTGTCGCCAGTTTAGCAGTTATCCTTTCTTGGACCACTTTCAGTAGGTACTAACCACTGCATACCAGGAACACCCCCAAAAGACCTGCCATTTTGGAGATGCTCTGTCATTACAATTTGGCCCTTGCCAAAGTTGTTCAGATCCTTACACTTGTAAATTTTTCCTGCTTAAAACATACCGTCTTCAAGAACTGCCTGTTCACTTGCTGCCTAATACATCCCATTCACTACACCTGTCTGTGGTTTTAATATTGTTGCTGATCAATGTATACAGTATATATAATAGTTTCTTTGAGTGAATAGCAATAACGAAATGATGCCATATATTATGTACCTATAGTTGCCCCAAACAAGAATGCAGTGCTGTAAAAAAGTATTTACCCCCATCCTGATATCCTCTAGTTTTGCACGTTTATCACCATGAATATTCATCTTTAACCAAACTCTATTACAAAAAGAGAAACAGAGTAAACAAATAACACCACTTCTAAACTGCTGCTTAACAAATGTAAGTAATAAAGTTATTCAACACCTTTATTGCCTGTGTGAAAAAATAATTTCCTCCTAGTTACTCACACCAACAACTTAACAAACGTAACTGCTCCTTAGGGACAAGCTGACAGAGATGGGAGTAGATTCATACCTGGTAGCATGGATCGTGGACTATCTTAAAGACAGACTTCAGTATGTGCGTCTCGGGAACTGCAGGTCTGAAACTGTGGTCAGCAGCACAGGAGCGCCGCAGGGGACTGTACTTTCTCCAGTCCTGTTCAGCCTATATACGTCGGACTTCCAATACAACTCGGAGTCCTGCCACGTGCAAAAGTTCGCTGACGACACTGCTATCGTGGGCTGCATCAGGAGTGGGCAGTAGGAGTTTGTTAATGGTGAGACTCAAACCACCTACACCGGAACACCAGCAAAACCAAGGAGCTGGTGGTGGATTTTAGGAAGACCAGGCCCCTCATGGACCCCGTGATCATCAGAGGTGACTGTGTGCAGTGGGTGCAGACCTATAAATACCTGAGAGTGCAGCTGGATGATAAATTGGACTGGACTGCTAATACTGATGCTCTGTGTAAGAAAGGACAGAGTCGACTATACTTCCTTAGAAGGCTGGCATCCTTCAACATCTGCAATAAGATGCTGCAGATGTTCTATCAGACGGTTGTGGCGAGTGCCCTCTTCTACGCGGTGGTGTGCTGGGGAGGCAGCATAAAGAAGAGGGACACCTCACGCCTGGACAAACTGGTGAGTAAGGCAGGTTCTATTGTAGGCATGGAGCTGGACAGTTTGACATCCGTGGCAGAGCGATGGGTGCTGAGCAGGCTCCTGTCAATCATGGAGAATCCACTGCATCCACTGAACAGTATCATCTCCAGACAGAGGAGCAGCTTCAGCGACAGACTGCTGTCACTTTCCTGCTCCACTGACAGACTGAGGAGATCATTCCTCCCCCACACTATGCGACTCTTCAATACCACCCGGGGGGGGGGGGGGGGTAAACGTTAACATTATTCAAAGTTATTGTCTGTATACCTGCATTGTTATCACTCTTTAATAGTTTCTTTATCAGTGTGCTGCTGCTGGAGTATATGAATTTCCCCTTGGGATTAATAAAGTATCTATCTAATCTATCTGATAATTAGACATAACGGTGACTGAAGTCAGCCAGACTAGATGAATCTAGCCTTAACCATATATTGACCTTTACTACACAAGTGAAGTAGCCGCCACAAGGTTTGAAAAACATTATGCATAAGTGAAGGAAATTCTAGAAGAAATGAGAAAAAAGTTGTTAGAAAATATTTACAGGCCATTTCTAGTAGGGCTGTGGGACTTCACTACACCACATTGAGAACATTTGGAACAGCGATGAATAATCCCAGGAACGGCAGGCCTGCCAAGAATACCCCAAGGGCACAGCAATGACTTACTCAAGAAGGCACTGAGGATCCCAGGAGAACATCCAAAGACTTGCAGGCTGCCTTTGCCTCAGCTAAATTAGTATTCATCACTCTACAATAAGAAAGAGATGGAGACTAGTAAGACAGCAAATTGAGCTGTCCAAAAGTAATATCAGTGCTTGTCTTGCATTTGCAAAGAAACACCTGGGTGATCACATAGCCTTCTGGAATAATGTTCTATGTACAAATGAATCAAAAGTAGAACACTCTGGACTACATGGGTGCCATTAAGTCTGATGTAAAACTTATTCAGCATTCAACGCTAAGGGCATCATTCCTACAACAAAACATGGAAGTGATAATATGATGGTGTGGGGATGATTTGCTCCCTCAGGAGCTGGAAGACTTGCCATTATTGAAGGAATCATTAAATTCTGCACTTTATATGAAAAGATTCTTAAAGAGAAAGTCTGGTCATACTGAAGCTTAATTGGGTTATGCAGTAGGACAATGAGCCAAATCACAGTAGCAAGTTTAATTTTGCTTCTTCTGAGCCATTTCAGTTGTAAAGTTTTGGAATGGCCTAGTCAAGTCCCTTAAGTGCCAGACGTATTCCACTCCATTGGGCCCTTGAGCAAGGCCCTTGACCTGCAATTTCTCCTTCCTGGGTATGACATTAACCTGCATCCAGCCCTGCAAGCAGGTCCTCCAACTTACAGGGAAAACTTGAGGGTGCGTGGCAGGATTAACACTCCAGCCACTGTTTCAAAAAACCTTGCACTGTTCCACTCTATTCAAACTAGTGTGGTGCTGAGGTGTCACCTGATCTGAGGCTGTGCTTGGCTCCTGATTTGGGATCTTGAGGTGGTTCACCGGGTGGTCGGTGCGGCAACATGCTGTATCAGTGCATGCCCCCCAACCTCCTCCTCCTCCTCCTCCTAACTCTTCCTAGTTAAAGTGATGACATGAACCCAATAGAGATACTGTGGAAGGACCTGAAACAAACAGTTCAGAACAGCAAATCTACCAATGTGTCTAAATGGAGCAGTTCTGCAAAGAACAGTGGGGCTAAAATTCCCCAACAGGGATATGAAATTTCAAACTTCTTTAATTTGACATCAGAATTTCACATCCCTGTTGGGGAATTTTAGCCCCACTGTTCTTTGCTTTAAAAACTGTATTGTGCTTTCACAGGATCTCTCTTTTTTAATATTACATTTTGTTTAGAAGTCTGAAGCATTCATTGAGTAAAATGTGCAGAAATAAACGGGGGGGGGGGGGGGGGTAGTAGGAAAGGGTAAATCATTTTTATGATTATGTACTGTAGAACTATGGTTGAATGGTTATATAGCATAGTGTTTACAGAGAAAATACACTCAAGTCATACCATCACTGATTTGAGAGATATACAGGGCACTCACTATATAAAATAAATTGTATATAGAATTTTGAATGGTTATGGTGTTAATATAATTAAAAGGTACTATATAAAATATATGTATGTTTAGCAATTATAAGAAATAGCTAGTCTAGTACTGTGTGGTGCTAGTCAGCACCAACCCAATCGATTCTTGTTGTTTTATAGCTACTTTAGGTAGCTCGCTGGCCTCAGAAGGACGTGTCACTGTCACTGCAGTAGCTGGACTTTGTGTGACTTTGGCAGGGTTGGCCTTTTTGTAGGCTTTATCCCTTCATTATTTGAATGATGAAATGCTAGCTCATACTTTGATGACTTATTGCTGATGTTGGTGCCATTATATAGCCCTCCCTTCTAAGTCAGCTGTCCCCAGTGATCATTTCCAGCTACTTCTAACTGCACATAGACTCTTCAAAATGGCAGGGTGATAATCGCTTCTTGTGCTGTGGGTGTGTCAGATGGTGACAAGGACGCATCAGAGGGGGTCTTGACTGCCTACCTTCCTAAACTGAAGTACTATATCCTGGATCTCAGCGACTCTGTGATGCCGCTATAATCTGCCCTTTCATTTGTGCAGTCTTGCTGCTGTCTTGTTTAAGGGGGTCCACGGGTTACAACGTCTCAACGTACGATGTTTTGAGTTTACAACGCTCCCTCCCATAAAAACTTTTAAAAATTGAGACATGAGAAGGAATAAAGGTAAGGATTTGTTTTTACACTCATTTTTTTCTGTTACTACAGTACAGTGTACTGTAAATGTTAAATGTTTTCTAAAAAGTTCTATATTGTACAGTATATTTATGTCATTTTCATTTTTCTGTGGCTTAGTTGTGTTTTCATGTTCTAGACTGTGATTGTACAAATGTGTTAGGATAGGTAAATGACTTAGGCTTAGGGTGTGTTTCGACTTACACCAAAATTCGGGTTACATCACTGTTGTTGGAACAGAACCGTGTCGTAACCCGAGGACCCCTTGTAATTAAGGCAAGGTCTTCTCAAACCCATCTATTGATAATCCCTTTCAGAATTTAAAGTCAAGTGTATAACAGGTACAGAGTTTAATGTTGTGTATGTCTAATCTTTTGTAGTGTCACACAGCGCCCTCTATAACTCCAAAGACACCTTACCCGACCTTCTACAAATAACAGGCTTTTTCTGTTTTGGTTTTGGATGTTGTGGTGTGAACATAATGTTGTGTCTTTCCACACATTCAGATGGGATGCAGATTAACAACAGGTGTCATCTTCCCTTATTGAATATAACATGAAAAATGATTGAACATTCCACAAAATGAAAAAAGAATCCCTGCAGCTTCCTGACTGTTGGTCTCGATTCTTCTTTAGTTTATCCCTTTCTCATCTAATCTGATCTGAAACGAACTGAACTCATCTGACCCACTGACTGATGCAGTCTCCTCTTTTATCCTAAAAAAAAAAAAACTTTGCTTAAGCTGAACCATTCCTTCTGGGGACCCGGGTTCACTTCCCGGGTCCTCCCTACGTGGAGTTTGCATGTTCTCCCCGTGTCTGCATGGGTTTCCTCCGGGCGCTCCGGTTTCCTCCCACAGTCCAAAGACATGCAGGTTAGGTGGATTGGCGATTCTCAATTGGCCCTAGTGTGTGCTTGGTGTGTGGGTGTGTTTGTGTTTGTCCTGCGGTGGGTTGGCACCCTGCCCGGGATTGGTTCCCTGCCTTGTGCCCTGTGTTGGCTGGGATTGGCTCCAGCAGACCCCCGTGACCCTGTGTTCGGATTCAGCGGGTTGGAAAATGGATGGATGGATGGATGAACCATTCCTTATATGGTATATACAAACAGAATTATATAAAAGAGACATTTCTGTAATCATTATATTTAACATAACTTAAAATACTCTTATATACATTATAGTTGTTTTTCCCATACATATTACTTGATTTTATTGGTTGTGATTTTACTTTTTTAATTGTGATTTATTGGGCATGCCTCCTGTTTTTAGATTTATTGTGTTTATTGATGATCAAACATCAAACTTTAATAAACGTAATTAAAGGACAGCAAAGTGACCTGTGTTGTGTGTTTAGAGCAAAGCGACCTAAAAACCAAGCGATGACCACCATAATGGCAGGAAGAAGAAGATGAGCAGCGACATTTGCTGAGCATCAAGCAAACCGTTGAAGGAGATTAAGTGATGAAGAATGACAAAGAAGATGTTGAAGTACAAAGACAAGCTAGAAGTAACGTATGCTCTAATATACACAGCTCAATGTGTGTGTGCATTGTTATTTATACAATTCCACTTCCTCACAATCTCAAAACTTTGCACACATATCCCACTTGGTCAGTAACAGACACTAGACTACTTTGGAACCCAAAACTTTGACTCTGTGGGGACTACAGTGGGTTTTAAGGACAGTGCCTTTTTCAGGATTTTGTGCCCTGAAATAAATTCAATTAATTTAGTTTGTCTCTGGAAGGGTACACTTTAACAACCACCATTTATAGAAGTTAGATAGTTCTGCCTTAAAATTACATACCTGGACAATCGCAGGTGCTGCTGCTAGTCCTGAATATAGAGCCAATGAGCAGTAAGCAAACCCGATGGCTCATAGGCATGCATGATAAAGTCCAGGATACGAAATGAACAATGACAAAAAGAAATGCATGGCGGCAATTGAAAATTTCTGAACATAAGAATTCATTGCTTTTTACATCCTTAGATCTGTATTTGTTTGAAGAGTCCATCCACTAAACAGTGTCATCTCCAGACAGAAGAGCAGCTTCAGCGACAGACTGCTGTCACTGTCCTGCTCCACTGACAGACTGAGAAGATCGTTCCTCCCCCAAACTATGCGACTCTTCAATTCCACCCGGGGGCGGGGATGTAAACGTTAACATTATACAAAGTTATTGTCTGTTTTTACCTACATTGTTATCAATCTTTAATATTGTTTTTTGTATCAGTATGCTGCTGCTGGAGTATGTGAATTTCCCCTTTATCTATCTATCTAGTTGGCAAAGTTAGGTCAGCAATGTCATTAATGACACGCTTTATTTTTTAATAGTGAAAATCACCAAAATGGAAAAATCTTTTGAAAACTGTTCTTTAAATTTCAATGTATTTATTTCTATCTATATATTATTATAGTTCTATCTATATATTTAAATTACGAATAAAAGACACTTCAAGAAAAAGTTGACTTTTTACACAAGTAATGTATGTAAAATGTTTTCTAAAAAGTTCTATATTGTATTTGGTTTGCATATTTCTCAATTTTTTTTTACTAATTAATAGCTTGTGTAATGTATATTTATTATTTCACGTTTATATTTTAATGTATTTTTTATTTTTTCCAATAAAACAATTATTTCACTTCTAGCTTGGTTTTTATTAGCGTTTTATTTTTATTAGCTTGCTAACATAGTCGTTCAATAAAAAAGAGGACCTTGACACCAATTAATTGCCCCGTAAATGTATAAAAAGGACACTTGCGTTTGGGCTTAAGTGCTAAAATTTGTCAATTTAGAAAGTCAGAGATAGGAATTTAATTAGTGATATTATGGGCCAGGAGAAAGTACTCATTTTCAATCCTATGCTGTCCATAACCAATCCACCCTAGCATATTTAATAAATTGGCTACTTATTTGCTAGGTACTTATTCGAATTTCGTGATTATATACGTACATCATTTAACTACAGTATATAGTTATATCAACAGCCATTGATCATATTTTCGTTTTCCTCCTAAATAGATTGATTTATACATTGACGGGTATTGTTAGCTCTAGGAAATGATGCCATGAACAAAATATCCACATAATCAATTCTATAACTGAAAACATTCGACAAAAAATGCCATTGTTTAAACAATGACGAAAGCTAGAAGTTACGACATCGAGTTTGTGAACACCTGCATTAAAGACCGTTCTGTTCAAGTCCAGAAACTTCTAGAAGCGTTACGAAATGTGCTTCTCTATTTTATAATTGAACACTTTTCATTTGGTCTTATATCGGCACTACATGTTTCAAACTATTTTCTTTCTTTCTCTTTCTTTTATTATTACGCTGATGTATTTCCCCCTTACAACTCTGCTTACTCTCTTTCAGGCGGAAGTTTCTATAGTTTCTACAAACTGACACTTGATTGTCCAATTAAAATGCTAATTTCTAATCCTGTACGCCATTTGATATTTTTATTGGCTATATCTGCACTACTCCATCCAATGGACTCGCTTCTTCCCATCGCCGTCGTTCCACCCTTCCCTCATGTGGGCAGGGCTTATTGTGGCCTAGCAAGAAGATCGATTGGCCGTTTCGTGCCTGGGCAGAGCTGGTAGCGCTAGTTTGAGAAGGAGAGCGAGAGCACACGGACTGGAAGGCTGCTTGCATTTGTCGTTTAAGGCTCCAGTAATATATCTGTAAATTAGTTTGGTACACACTGCGAAGAGACCAGCATGGCTACGGGGGGCGAGTAAGTGTTATTGAGAAAGCTTCATGTTTTGTATCTAGGATGTAATTTTTCTTTGCCTAAATGAATTTTTAATGAATCATCGTTGATGAGGTGATGTTACCTCAGCAAACCAGTGGGAGGAACAGAGAAAAATGGTAGTTTAATTTTCTCAAACGGCATTTTCAAGTGAAGTTGATTATTTATTTGACGGTTAAATGGGTTTTAACCTCGGACCTGACAACTGCTGAGTAATTTTATCGTGAAGCGGTTGGGTTTACGCGAACGTCAAGCCAGTGGAGTGTCACCATTTGGTTGTCATTCTGGGGCTTTGTATAACTGGCAAGTGTGGCCATTATGTGGGGCGGTGGGAGAAAATTGCAGTATTATAGCGGTGGCCATCAGTAGGGCCTACCTGCGCATAAATGCCGGTCATAAGGAGCGAATGTAGCCGCTCAGTATTAAGAACAAACTAGACGGCGCTATAGGCTTTGGGCCTACCGGCACCCTGAGCTGACGAAACCAGCTCCCCTGAGGTTAAACGACTCGGGATTTGTTAAACATCAACTACAGAGCTTGATTCCTGAAATCGAAAAAGCTCTGTTTTCGGACACCACCCGTTAAAGAAATTGAGGTATACTGACAGCACGTAAAACCGTGAGCAATGGAGAAGTACAGGATACCATTTAAACATCGGCTAACATTACTTGTCAGGAGTGCCACTGTTACCCCAAAGTTTTCTTTATAGTTATAAGGTCGTCTAATAGAATATTGGATAAAGATACGGTCCACAGATGTCCAGCGACCCTCTGGGAGATTGGTTTTATTATTAGGGCTTAAAGCTTTACTAAACGTTCCTGTTGATGGCTATCTGTTGTACTGCACAGTTTCGTTTCTGTCTTTGCCTTTTTTCCTGCTGTGTCATCACAAGGCCTGTGCTGCCCGCACGACTGGTACTCGTTCACTGATGTGAATGAATCATTTTGAAAGATTTTTAAGAGCATTCTACAAGCTTTAAACCATTACTGCTAAAATAACCAGGCACCACTACACAATTTCTCACAACTGAAAGTGACTTTGATATTCTGCGATATGACGATTACTTTTTTAAAGATTGTTTTTTGATATGAAACCTCGTGGGTGTTTGTTTAAACGTGTCGCTTTACTCAAATAATAACCCAGAATATTACGATTTTAAAAAAACAATAAGATTCCCGAGTAGCCAGCCAGAAACCCCCTAGCAGAGTGACCTGATGACAGGGACGATGTGGCAACTGCTTTTTTGTTTGCCTTTAATTCTTCTGCCTTGTGTCTCGATGATGCTCCGCTTGTGTCTCTTCAGTTATTGGACGAGGCCTGGTTGGCTTAATGATAGTGTCAACAAAGCTGTGTCGTTATTGGCCTATGCATTGTTTTCTTAGCCAACCAGTTTAATGTGCTCTTCCAATGGGTACGAAAAGTTTCAGTTCACCATACTTGTATAGTAGTGTTAATTTGAGAAGGAAAAAAAAGTGGCTGTATCATAGTGGTTGGCTGATTTATCAGCTAATGTAGTTCAGTTGGTGCACGTGATTTGGTATCATGATTCTTCCTAGAACTTTAAAGGTACTTTTAAGCAGATTGACTAGATAGATAGATACTTTATTAATCCCAAGGGGAAATTCACATACTCCAGTAGCAGCATACTAATAAAGAACAATATTAAAGAGTGATAAAAATGCAGGTATAACAGACCATAACTTTGTATAATGATGAAATGGAAGATCTATTAGAGCAGGTAGCAAGTGACAATTTTTATTTTTGGATTTGATTTAATCATTGCTTTTATTAACACACAAGAACTACATAAGAAAGGGCAGAACAAACTCTCTCAGACTTCACATAACTTTTGATTTAGAAAAAAAAAACAAACCTATTTCTTCACAGTCTTGGTATGTATTAATTTGCTACTCTGCTATGGTGAAACATGTTGCTATTGTTTATACACAACGTTTAAAATGGCCCAAGGAGGGGGAAAAAAGGTAAGAATTAATTTTCTAATGGCAGTCAAACTACTCAAGATTTAAAGGGAATAAATACATTGTACAATGAAAGAATACTTTCATTCCAAAAGACAATAACATCAGTATAAGGAGTAGAAATGCAAAAAAAAAAATAGGGAAAAAAATTGAGTAGAACCAGTATATTCATATATTTTGTAATGGGCAATATAGAATACCACTAATTACTGTAAATATGAAAGTATAAGCCACAATAATTGTAAGGGTGTGCAAAATATTTTCCATACAAATATATATAATATATGCAAATATAATCAAAACAAGATGGTCAATATGTATTGAAGATGACATATTTTTTATATTTTGTATATATATATAATATATATATATATATATATATATATATATATATAATATACACACACACACACAACAAAACAAGTAATAATAAAATAGTAGAGGGTGTGATATGCATAACACAAATTATTCAGACCACTACCATGAAATCACTCCAAATGCTGAGGTTTCATAAAATAGTCCACAAGGCAAAGAATGTAAGGAACAGAAGACTCGGGATGCACAAACTAAAATTTCAGTGGAAGGCCCTTTCCACAAGGTTTAAACTGAGTTAAAACCGGCTGTCTATACAGAATAGAGAACCATACAGTGTTATATAAATACACCATACCTTTGTAAAGTTACTTCCTAGACATTCTATATTCTCAGAAATAGTCTGTAACAGTAGCCCCTGTATTGGCTGTGAAAATGTTTCTGGTAACCTAAGACAGTATATTGGAAACCCCAAAAGTAATTTTCCGCATAAAATCATGTTCTGAAGTTTTGTGTTTTGGTTTGTTTTTAAATACATTTTTAAAATTGCTTGTCTGTTCTTGCAACTTCCAGTAGGACTAATGGGGTACACAGGTCCATTGTTGAATGAAAAAGCTTTCATTTTTCAAGTCAAAAATATTATTAAATCAGAATCTTGGTTTCACACAAATTACAAAACCATGTATCCATGTTTTAAGAAGTTTATATAAAAAAAAAAAAAAAAAAAAAAGCAAACCATTGTTATGAGATTCAGCCATTTTTTAAAGCAGTTTATGCATTTTTCCCTATCACTTAATAATAATAATACATTTTATTTATATGGCGCCTTTCCCATGCTCAAGGCGCTGCTCTCTGTCTGCAGCACCACTCCAGGCCAGGGGTATGGTTTCGCCTTACAAAGACATCACCAAGTGGTTATTGACACTGAATGTTGATGCCCTGACGTGAATTGCTGTTAGAGTTTTGTTAACAACGAGGCACATTTAATGATTGCTTATATTCTTTCATTATGCATATGCTTCCACCATGTGCTAAAAGCTTCACTTCACTCACCCTCTCTCGGAGGCTACCCACATGCCACTCTTTTCCCCCACGCCTCTTGGCAGTTAACGAATCAGAGGCACAGTTTCTGCATTTTTCTACCAAACCAGCAAAGTGTACTAATAATCTGTGGCTAATAAAGCCTTCAAACAAGGCAATGGTTTACAGGCTTGACTTGTGCTGTATTACTATGTATGGTTTACACCTTCACCACCCATCCCATGAAACCCAAAACATTGGACACTGCCAACTGACTGCTCTCGGAGCTCCTTTTATGCCGGCTTCTGCAGGTAGTGCAGTGGCATGTTCTGCATCAGTTTTTGTTCTTCCCTGTGTGTTTACAAATTGATTTTAATTTGTACAAAGTACAGTGAAACTGTTAAGTGGCGTTTCACTATGCTGCATCTTAGTGTGAATCTCACTCTCTGGGCAATGTAAAATTACACTGAATGTAATGGATTAAAGGTAAGCACTGTTTTGGAAAAATTAATCACATGCTGTAAGCACACATCTGTCTGTTATCACAAGCCATTGCAGAACATAACTGCTTGAAAAGTAGAACTTCGGAGGCAAAAGTAGGATAATAAGCAGAGTATAGTTTTGTGTTGGGGTCTTGTCATAAGATAAGCCAAATGGAAATATGTTCTTACCCTAAGAAAAATAGTTGCAAGATTCTTTGATAAAATGATTATTTGGTTTCCTTTCATTATCACAAGGATGCCTTGTGAATGCAAAAATGAATATTTTCTTAAATTGAAGCCTTTGCTACTTCAAATTGGACATATTCTCTAGGTTTTTAGGCTTTTGTTTGCTGTTTGGGGAATGAGCACCATGACCTCCATTATAAAACGCCAGGACAGGCTATGTATCTTTTAAAAGTTATAGAAAATGCTTAAATTTAGAAGAAAGCTTGGCATGGACAATTCACATATACCATGTTTGTGAAGAAATAACTTGGACTTCTCTTTTAAATGTGGGTAGTGACATCCTTTACATGTTCTATGACTCTGATCTCCAGTGTGAGTTTTGTATGCTTTGGTGTCCAGGGCTGGCAAAGTCACTTTTAAGAAAGGCCCACCAAATCAATACACTGACGAAGAAGAAGGCAGGCTCAGTTATGGTGCACACTCTCGACGCACTGATAGTAGCAGAGGAGAAAATTAAAACTTGGTGCCATTATGAACAGTGCTGCTCATCCTCTAATAATAATAAAACATTTTATTTATATAGCACTTTCTGACACACTAAGTACTTTTTCCCCCAACAAATTATTCAGCAGACAGAAGGTTGTCAGGAAATGCTACTGGGGATCCTTTCTTTATACCAATGGTAGTATGCCTTTATGATGCCTTACTCTGAATATGATGGCTCTTTTTGTCTTGAGCTTCTTTAGGCAGAAGTTTCACTTTCACGTTTTAGTCATGTGCCTGTATTTGTCAAGCATCTCAGAATTACTTCCAGGAATTGCCTTAAATGTCTGACAAAGATTACCACAGAGTAGGATAACAGAATTATTTATGATGTGTCCTACATTTACTGTCAGCTAGGAGTAAGAGTTTGTTTGAGTGTAAATGACACCATGATTTTATGGCAATCCGAGGTGCAAGATGGCACTTGGGAAGGGGTTTTTTGTTTACTTGACAGTCATGATGCCTTATATTTTTCTGACACTGTTGTATTAAGGCTTCACCATAAAGATGATAATATTCAAAGTGACATGAATATGTTCAAGTAAAAGGTTTATACCATTCTCATTAAGTACTCTAAAGTCATGCGTTGATCCAAGACATTCGCAGCAGCTTCAAGAATAATACAGTAGTGAGCACCAAGATGGAAAGGCCAAGATACATGCACACAGAATGAGTTAAGCCTGATAATGTCATGTTTATTTAACAATGAATGATCCACAGCTGTATTTTCAGAAGAATCGCTTCCCCACTGCTATGGCCACAAGAAACTCCTTTGTAAAGTCAGTTACTGAAACTAACCATGGCCGTTCTTGTGCTGTTATTGAAGTCTCATTCACTCTTGATAGTCTTCAACAGTCATGTGACGTGTCTATCTCTGTGACCCCACCTGTTCTCTTCTGTGAGGTTGTATTTATCCAGAGTCCCGGGAGTCCAAACCTGCTGTCTTGAACCTTCTCTGGATTGTAAAGAGTAAAACAAATATTCCAGGGGTTCAGGTAATGCAGAGCTCAGCGTATCTTTGACATTTTTATTGTCAATTACCCATCCAGCCCTGCCTATCTTCAGGGTAATGTACTGGCCTTACAATACAGTTTGCATCCCTGACCTCCTGTGTGTTAATACTGTGATATCACTTGTGATCCACATATGTCCACTCATTCACCACTTGGTGCAGCAATCTTTATGTGCCTGCAGAGTTGTATGAATGCAGTTTGTTTTAGCAGTACCTCACACAGAGTGGTAGGAAAATGTATTAATCTTCCTATGTTGTAAGGGCATTCAAAGCTTTGTGCAAAATTTTTTTAAATGAGTGGTTATGACATACTCAAGTCATTGCCATTTGTAAAGCTGCATTTTTTCCTGCGGCCAAAAAAGGGGAACGTTACCAACGCTTCATTTCAACTGACAGCGCATGGAACGATCACGTCATGTATAAGATTTGTTACAAAAATTATTCCATCTCTGTCAAGTTGACATCTTTTTACAAGTTCATTGTTGTTCAGCATTTCCAAAACACTCTGCATTTTCTCTACCTGCATGCTATCATCCGACAGCTCCTTGCATGTTAGGACATCTCATGATTTCCTAAATGCTTCTGAAGTCAGAAGTTTCCTAAATTTGGAAAAAATTATCAAATGCTTTTACTCTTAACTTCTAAGAATAGGACCAAATTTGTGTCGATCTGAGATTTTTGCGACATTTAGGACCGTTTCTTACTCTTCGGGGCTTGGTGAGTAAGAGCACTTGTGTGTATTTGTCAAATTTATTTACTGAACATTTGTAAAAAGTCATACATTATTTAACACGGGAGAAATTTCAGTCTGTATATCTTATAGATTGACTTAGGTATAAATAAAGATAATGGGAGGGGGGAGAATAAAAAAAATTTGTGTTAAGTCTAGTGTCCCATCAATCAATTTATCCATAAAGCTGAAGCCATCCTACTGTTTGTAGGGATTTGGACCTGTCTCAGGGTTATGTTCAAAGAAGTAACTAGGGTTGCCATCCATTTACAGGGCATTTTCATGCATATGCTCTTGCAGACCAGGTCAATTTAGAGCCAGCTGTTACCATAAAACAGATGGAAGGTTATTTTTCATAGTCTGTTCAAATTTATAAATTAGTTCTAGACATTATAAAAAGCATTAATTTTAATAGATGGATGAATCCAAATTTAATTGGATTTATTGTAGACTTGAAAGTGATTTAGCATTCTGCACTTTATTATTCTCTATTTAGCGGATACCTTAATTCAAGGCGGTATACAAGACCTGGCAACTTGGCAATTTCATAAGAATCTGTGTGAATGTGACTCCCTTTTTCCCGTGTTTGTGGCACATTTACACTACAGATAAGTTTGTCAGTAATTTTTAGCAGTTGAGTTATGGATGTGGTCTGCAGACAGTAATTAAATTCAGTCTGTTCCTTTTTTAGAATGGGTGACTGGTGCAGCAGGAAGCAAATGCCAGTGTGCACCTTCTGTAATATTCTTAGTGCTCATTATCAAGCACTTGCATGTGTTTCATGGATTATTGTATACTGATTATTTTGTTTTTTTATTTTGGGGTTAATTTATCAATAGTTTGACAGAATGTTCACTTGAATCCATAATTGCCTGAAGACCAATTAAATAGATGTTTTCATAATTATTGAGGTTCTAGCAATGAAAAAAATACACATTTTTTTTTCAAGTTCCATGTTAAAACTGAGGGAAAAAAATACACTGCATGTTCCCCATTTTCTTGAAGTATTCTTAACTTTTTTTTTTTTTTTTGCAGCATTCTTTAAAGTTCTGGCCTGACTTGATTTGGAATGAACTGTTTTTTGTTAGAAATAACCACAGAGCATAAAGTGTTTGTTTGTAGTTCACTAGTTTTTCACTTTCAATAACTGTGACGTTAGGAATTTTGTGAGTCTTGAGTGAATGTGGTAAACATTTCGTAGAAACCTACCTTTTCACAAGACATTGGGGAAACTATTCAGGTTTTCTGGCCTCTGCTTAGTCTATGGTTGTACTGACCCTGTGAACTGTCATGCAGCCAACTGTGGTTTTGTTACTGTGATGAATAATATCCTCCGTAATCTACTTTGGTTAGTTAGAATAGGAAATGCAAATTATAACATTTAAAAATGAAATGTATTGCATGTCCCCAGCTTTCATAAGATGTTGGTGGTAGTGTGTACTCTAAAAGCATCCAGAGAGAACTACTTGCAACCAGAAAAAATGATTTAAAAAATGCCAGTGCATAACATGTTTGATCAACTTCAAGTAGAAGGGGGTGTTGGAAGTAATAGATTTATTTAATTAGCTTGGTTAAAAAAATGTTGATTTTAATTAGGAAATGGTATAAGGTAAACAAAGATGTCTGAGAGCTGCAGAAAAAAAAGTGGTTTTGGAGCAATTCACTTTAAAACCAAATTCAGTTTTCTGCTGACACTGTAAAAAAATTGGTGTACCATTACTGTACAATGGATATATTGTTAATTTCCCCTTGGGGATTAATAAAGTATCTATCTACAGTATATGGCACTGTGTGAAAAGATGACTGTATTTGTATAGCTGTGGTGTATCATTTACAGCTTTGTCAGCTTATTGTATTGACTGTAGATATCTGGTGATGTTTATTGCTGCATATCTCATTTTCCTATTTTAAACGATAAAATAAAAACAGACAGATTTAGAGCTTTTTACATACACATGCATCCTAGCCTAAAAAGTAGGACCAAAATACAAATTCTTGATGGTTCTCAAACTTTTCGGGATCCCATTTACTTTTTTTTTTTGTACAGGCTCCTAGGTGGTTTTTTTTTTTTTTTTTTTTGGTTTTGTAATGCAACAAATATTCCTCATGAATATTCATAATAACATGTAAATGCAGCTTAATTATTTCCAGAACTTGCATTTATAGTTTGACTGTATTAACCTTTGGAAGTTTTTGCAGATGGCTTAAAATCAGTCTCTCATTTGTGATACCTGGGTGGAGGCATTTGTGTTGTTGTGTAGTGCAGCTTTGCAGATAAGTAGCATACTGTATGATTTCAAGTAGGGCTATCAGATTCACCCAAAAATGAGGTTTGAATATTTAGATGATAAAATATGTAAATATCTGAATGTATTTGAACCTAGGTTAACATTACTAGAATGTTGCATGCTTCTTTTATTATGGTAATGAACACTGTGGTGGCCACAGCAGAAACCAATACCAGCAGCCAAATAGAAATCCTGGCGGTACTTGGACAATGTGAGCCGTCAAAATCCCAAGCATCTGTATCACACTGTCTTCTTTTTCAGTCTATTAGTGATTGCTGATTGCGATAATCCTTCTTGTGAGCCACAAAAAGGAGCTGATATCCTTATTAACCTTGAGTGCTAGCCATGAGTTTTGCTATGTTTATTAACTTATATTTTTCCTTTTGTCTTTATAATAAACTCTGTTACTTACGTCCAGCTTGCAATGCTTGGCTTTAGTCTTACGGTGGCGGTGCAAACGTATTGTGATGTGTCTTGCTGCCTAACATGCAGACAGCCACAGGGTGAGAGTGAGTGAGCTTAATAAAAGAGCAGGCAGTTTCATAGACGAACTTGTTTTATTTTGGAAGTGGCTTTTGGGTAGTGGCAAGGTACCGCTTACATTGTGCCAATCAAAATAAATCCAGTCAGCACCTGTGGACTCAACCAGAAAAGTGGGATCGTCATTCGGTCGAGTCAGGGTCAACATAATCTGCCTACTTGTTTTTCTTCTTCATAGATGCAGTAATATTTAAATAAAGGTGGCCTGAGTATTTTTAACTGAACCTAATTGTTTTTGGCAGTGTGTGTCAAATCAACAGAGCTATGTGAAACAGACTAATTTTGTGGGAAGTGGTGTGTTGGATGATGAGGATCTTTAAAGTTGGGGCTTTAAAGCATTGAGGAAAATCTGATTTGTCTTCCAATTGCTTTAGTAAGAAGTTCTTAGCATTGGGGATCTCAGGTTTAAGAGTAAATGTGACCAAATCAAATGCAAAACGATACTTTTCGGGCACAGGGGGGACATTTAGAAAATCTACTGAGTGCACTTGTAGATCAAAATACAGAAGAATGGCATAGGAAAAATCCACTGTGTTGTGAAGGAGTCTGGCAGTACGTATTACTAATGAAGATAAGCTAACCATTCAAAATTATGAAAAGGCTGATCATGGAAGTGAGGTGCAAAAAGAGCTCAGTAAAATACTGCGTTTTATATATAGTGTGTCAGGAGCAACACCGTGCCAAAATTGGTGTGTATGAAACAACCATTCTTTGACAGTCAAATGTGTAGCATTTGCCTCAAATGAGAACTGTTTGAACAGCATAATTCATATACAATTTATTTTAATTTGACAGCCGTAGTGTGCATACCTGGCAACTAGAAATGTTGCTTACCATTTCATTTTCTTTACTGAGCATTTAACATTGGTAGTAAAAAATGTTCTTGGCACTTGCAGAGAAAAGGCATACATATATTGCATTTGCTTTTGACGGTATTTAAGCTTGGAGGTTACTTTGACAAGAGTAGCAAACTAAATTTGGAGACTGTTGTGTTATAAGCCTGTTCTAATCTGTTTACTAACTGTTAGTAAAATGCTGAGCCTTCCATCAGTAGTTAATTATGATAGAATCTTAAAAGGGTACACATGTATTCTACACTGTGTTGAAAAAATTTGTTGACCATGACTAGAATGTCACATGCAGATTTACATTCTCCCCTTCAGATTCTTTTATTCTTAATAGTACAATAATTTAGCTGCAGCAGCAAGTGATGTTTTACTGTCGTTTTCTTCATTTAAATTCTGTACTGAACTTCTAGATGTGAAAGTATAACCTTGCAACCAAACACTGCAGCTCTATTTTGTAGCAAATTCTAAGTACATTGTGTATACCGCTGGCTGGGCTTCATCAGTTTGTGTTCTAAAATAAAAGACGGTGTTGACATTGTGCTATAATGGTATCAGTAATGGTAGATTTAGCTAAATGTCTATGTAGTTTTTTTGGTTCTGAAAAGAATGAACCTATTAGAGCCATCCATCCTCTTCTGCTTATCCGAGGTTGGGTCGCGGGGGCAGCAGTTTGAGCAGAGATACCCAGACTTCCCTCTCCCCAGCCACTTCTTCTAGCTCTTCCGGGAGAATCCCGAGGTGTTCCCAGGCCAGCTGGGAGACATAGTCCCTCCAGCGTGTCCTTGGTCTTCCCTGTGGCCTCCTCCCAGTTGGACGTGCCCGGAACACCTCACCAAGGAGGTGTCCAGGAGGCATCCTGATCAGATGCCCGAGCCACCTCATCTGACTCCTCTCGATGCGGAGGAGCAGCGGCTCTACTCTGAGCCCCTCCCGGATGACTGAGCTTCTCACCCTATCTTTAAGGGAAAGCCCAGCCACCCTGCAAAGGAAACTCATTTCAGCCGCTTGTATTCGCGATCTTGTTCTTTCGGTCACTACCCATAGCTCATGACCATAGGTGAGGGTAGGAACTAGTGCTGGGCGGTATACTGGTTCATACCGAAAACCGTTTTTTATTTTTTTTATGATATGGATTTTTCTTATACCGCAACACCGGTTTAAATTGCCTAAATGACGTTCGGAACGTGGCGCAGCGGGAAACTGTTCAAGTGGGGACCTTTTTCACTGCTACACCACTAAACGCAGATTTGTTGCACTAGGGCTCTTTTTCAATGCTACACCACCAAATAGTGGGCGGTAGCATAGGTATGCCGCGCGGTGAAAATGGACAGAGAGCATTCCGAAACTGATCTAAAAGTAAAGTAGAACATGATGAACAGAAGAACTTTTGCCGAAAAAAAGGAGTCACGTCCGTCGCCTGGAGATACTTTAGTTTTAAAAGGTCAGATGTGTAAATACTGTTTCTATACTACTGGATAATACTGCAAGCCAAGTTGTACTTGTTTCTGTACTTGCTAGTGTATGTTTTGCTTGTATTCATCCTGCGATGTATAACGAAGATATTTTTAAAGTTCTGAACACTCTGTCGGCTAAGTTAATAACTAGTTTTAATTTCACAAAGACGTTTATCGTGTGATGATTGGTAATGTGGAGAAAGAAAAAGCGTAATGATTAACGACTGGGTCGGGGAACACTTAACACAAAGTATTTGATGTGCTGCATTAACTTGTGACGGGGTTTGAGAAAATCTAGTAAATTAAACATTGATTTTAGGATGAAGTTTAGTTTACAACATTCTACTTTAATTATAAAATAAACTATGAGAATAAAGTGGAAATGTCGACTTTAATCTTGACTTAGTCAACATGTCGAATTTATTCTCGACATATAGTTTGTTTTTTTTCTTCCGTGTCCATATTTTTTTTTCTTCACAGTGGCCCTAATGCGCTTCCATAGGGCTATACCACAAACAGCATTATAAATGCAAGTTGCAGTTTTTATTATTTATGTATATAGCTTAGCTTGAAGCAAGGTCCATATTAATGCAGTTTGCCTAAATGATGGTACAGTTGGAAAGATGTCATCACCAAGTTGCACTTGTTTTGTTTTATTTTATTTTAATTTGGTGAGTATGTGTAATGCACCTGGGCTTGAAGCCTTGAAGTAATGGTGCAACTATCAGTAATACTATTATGTATTTTATTATTATTTATTAGTTTAAATATTATGCAGTTTAATTATGGTAAAATTGTTTAAAAAGTCACTTTAACGTGTCAGTGGACAGAGATTGTTAACATTAACAAAGTGTAGTTGGTTTACAAAAAATATTTACTATTTATTCCTTTTCTAAGACGTGTTCAGTGTAATCCAACTTTTGACAAACACCTCTGGATACCTCTTTGGATGGTTGAAAATATGTTGTTAAAATCATAGTTTAAGCTTTTGCAAAATTTGTTCAATTAAAAGGTTCTATATTTTGACTGCATCTGTCATGCAGTGTGATTCCTTCTCTTTAGTGCCTCCCCCTTGAAAACTATCACTTTATGGGGCCATGCAAACCTGTATTAATACTTGTGTGCCCATTAACTCTTTTAGGGCGGATGTCGACAAAAGTCGACATCCAGGGATAGAGGGCGACAATCAGCTGTTAATGGCGACAAATCTCACTGTCACGTCACAGGCATTCCCACTGTGCTTGGAGGAATGCTAGACTCGTTGACTCAGCAAATAAACATTGCGTGTGCGTGAGTTGCGAAATGTAAACAGGCAAGATGGCACCGACATGTGAAAAGGCAGCGAAGCAAGTGCAGAAAAGAAAACACTCGCATTATGCGCATTTGCGCATTATCGCAGAGTCGGACTCTTGATTTTTCAGAATCGGACTTTATTGGCAGTGAGCAGGAGATCGAGCAAGAGAGTTAGAAGCAGGCATCAGCTGATCAGACACCAGCCGATGCCGCGCCAGCGGATCTGCTGCCAGTTGCGTGCCTTCGCGCAGCCAATGCATCTACGGCAAGGTTCGCATGGGATAAATACACAGACATTGATCCGTTGAGAGCCGATCTGGCTACTGGAGTTTACAAGACGGCATGGCTTGCTGTTGGACACGACAGATCACCAGCTGCTGTACTTCAGGCTGCTCTCTCCTGATGCTGCTTTTCAGCTACTGTCAGACGAGACAAACAGATAGGCAGAGATTTTTTTTGAATCGCGGGCTGCGTTTGCATCGCATTCTCGTTTTTCAAAGTGGAAACCCACAACGAAAGACGAGATGAAGCGCGCTGTGGCATTACAAATAGAGATGAGACAGAATTGGTGATATAACTTCAGGGAGCATTGGTCCAAACGTGTTTTGTCCCCTGGTGGCTTAGGTACGTGCTGCTGCAAAGTTTTATTCACTTCTGTAATAAACAGAAGCAAATCCCATGGGGTGAGCCAGGCTATAATGCCATACATAAAGTTCATAAAGTTTCAGAAGATGAAAAGAGGTGACAATACGGTTTTCATGCTGGCAGAAAACTTGGTGGCAGTGGCATGGCATGATGGCAAATGGGTGACTTGTCTCTCTACAGTACACACTAACAATATATGTTAGAAAGTGCAGCAACAGACAATTGAAAAATAGGCACCAAAGCAACACAAATTGTAAGGAGTGCAATGTGGCAATGACTGAAATTGGCTGCTTTGAGCGAGATCAGACTTTGCTGTGTAAAATGTATGTGATATGTATGTGAAATCATAGAGTGTGCAGGCTCATACAACATGCAAGACAGTAACATTTGTCAAAAGTAAATATTTTTTGTTGATTTGATATGTTAAACAATTGCTTTGTGTTCTTTTTTAAAAAATGTTAGTTTTTGGAAAAATATTCAGCCCTGGGAGAAAAGAAACAAAAAAAAATTAGCCCTAAAAGAGTTAAAATGTCTTTTTGTACGATGTACGATTCTCATAACAGTCTAATAGGTTATTCTTAGCCAGTCTACTGCAGTAATTGCAGTGGAAAATGTGGTTAACATCCACTCATGCATGGGGGAAAAAAATACCGTCTTAATACCGTGAAACCGGCAGAATTTAGAAAAATACCGTGATTATAGAATTTTGGTCATACCGCCCACCTCTAGTAGGAACATAGATCGTCTGGTAAATTGAGAGCTTTTCCTTACGGCGCAGCACGTTTTTCACCACAACAGAGCGATGCAGAGCCCACATCACTGCGGACGCCACACCGATCCGCCTGTCGATCTCACGCTCCATTCTTCCCTCACTCGCGAACAAGACCCCGAGATACTTGAACTCCTCCATTTGAGGCAGGATCTCGCTCCCAACCCTGAGAGGGCACTCCACCCTTTTCCGGCTGAGGACCATGGTCTCGGATTTGGAGGTGCTGATTCCCATCCCAGCCGCTTCACACTCGGCTGCGAACCGATCCAGAGAGAGCTGAAGATCACGGCCTGATGAAGCAAACGGGACAACATCATCTGTAAAAAGCAGTGACCCAATCCTGAGTCTACCAAACCGGACCCCCTCAACCCCCTGGCTGCGCCTAGAAATTCTGTCCATAAAAGTTATGAACAGAATCGGGGACAAAGGGCAGCCCTGGCAGAGTCCAACTCTCACTGGAAACGGGTTCGACTTACTGCCGGCAATGCGGACCAAGCTCTGACACCGGTTGTACAGGGACCGAACAGCCCTTATCAGGGGGTCTGGTACCCCATACTCCCGGAGCACCCCCCACAGGATTCCCCGAGGGACACGGTCAAACGCCTTTTCCAAGTCCACAAAACACATGTAGACTGGTTGGGCGAACTCCCATGCACCCTCCAGGACTCTGCTAAGGGTGTAGAGCTGGTCCACTGTTCCGCGACCAGGACGAAAACCACACTGTTCCTCCTGAATCCGAGGTTCGACTATCCGACGGACCCTCCTCTCCAGAACCCCCGAATAGACTTTTCCAGGGAGGCTGAGGAGTGTGATCCCTCTGTAGTTGGAACACCTATTAGAGCATCAAATTTAAAAGGACACTTGCGTTTTCATCTGAAAGTGATAAAAGATATAGTTGGCAGTGATTAAATGTCCTGTAACTTGTATTTTGTGTACTTTCCGTCAACATAGTAAATATTAGTCTAGTTACAAATACAGGAGTCAGTTGTACCATAAATTGAGGAGTCAAGAGTTTCTTAAGGTTTTGGTACCAATTCCACCACCCTAATGAAGACTAGAGAACAGTCCATGAAAAATGAGCAAACACTTAAATTTGGTCCCATAGCACGGAAACTGGATATGGTTAAAGCTAAAATTTTAAATTAATTTAGAAGTTTTGGTGGATGAGTTTAATTAAATACTTGGTTTCATACCATACAGAGTAATGGGGATTGTGAAAGAGAAGTGAAAAGAGTGCAGGCAGGGTGGAATGGGTGGAGAAGAGTGTCAGGAGTGATGTGTGATAGACGATTATCAACGAGAGAAAGGGAAGGTCTACAGGATGGTAGTGAGACCAGCTATGTTATATGGGCTGGAGACAGTGGCAGTGATCAAAAAACAGACAGAGCCAGAGGTGGCAGAGTTAAAGATGTTAAGATTTGCACTGGGTGTGATGAGGATGGACAGGATTAGGAATGAGTACATTAGAGGGTCAGCTCAGGTTGGACGGTTGGGAGACAGTCAGAGAGGCGAGATTGCGTTGGTTTGGACATGTGCAGAGGAGAGATTCTGAGCATATTGGGAAAAGGATGGCAAGGATAGAGCTGCCAGGCAACAGGAGAAGAGGAAGGCCTAAGAGTAGGTTTATGGATGTGGTGAGGGAGGACATAAAGGTGTTGGGTGTGACCGAGCAAGATGCTTTGTCACACCCAAAAAGTGATGGTTCAGGTTAAGAGCTTATTTAAAAAATAAACAGTTGAGGTAGGAGAGAGTTGTGAACCTATAAGATGAACGTAGAGCTCTTCCAAAGTGAGTTCAGGAATACGTCCGTTTGATAATTTATTCAGAGTTATGACACTTTCAGCCATGTTGGATGTGATGCATAGCTTGGGCATGCATTATTGTCATCTGTATAAATAGCTTATCTGTAGCAGCCATGTACAGATTATGCTTTTCCCATTTACCTACATTCTCTCTGTTGTACTTTCTTTAAACCATAAATCTGCCAAAACAAAAGAACGTTCATCTGTTCCTCTTTATACTGTTAGTTTTCGCACTTTGCAATGCCACCATTATATATTTCAAAGACGTGTGGCATTTTGTGTAGGGGGAAATTTGTTTGCCATCTGTTGATCAGCCATCTGAAAAATTTGTGTAGGGTACACTTGTTTTGCCAGGTGATCAAATGTGTATTGTGAAACTTGTATTTTAAGTTTGAATTCAACAATGGAGCTTTGCTCCACTAAACTGTCATCTTAATATACCAAAATGTTTATTTAATACACTTGAAATGGAATGTGTCTCCGGAGGCCTTGAGCATTGTGCCCACTTGCTTTATCTCAAGACCTTTAATAATCCTCTCTATAAACATAGAGGAGCAACTGCTCAGTTCAGATGAACAACTCCTTGAGTAAGAGTGTGAGTGAAGAAAAGCAGGAATCGTGAGTAGTTGTGTTCTTTTAAATTCTAAGAAAGTGTAAACAAAGAAGAACATGTACTTTTGTAGCATGTGATGTTTTTTTAAACCTATAACTGACTGCAGGTTTTTCCTTACCACAAACAAGTGCATCATTTCAGGAGAAAGACAAGACAAACATGGTAGTCTAGTGAAATGGCAGTCTTGTTAAACACTTGTAAAACTGTCAAAATTACGAGCTGCTTCTTCTTTGGGTAGACCACAACTCAAATGTGATGCGCGGTTTACACCAATATCCATGTAATTAATAAAACACAAGTGAAATGTCTTCTGTGCAGAGTTGATCTGCTTATAATTGACTACCCCAGGGGTGGGCAAATTCATTCCTGGAGGGCCGCAGTGGCTGCGGGTTTTTGTTCCAACCCAGTTGCTTAATTAGAAAACAATCCTTGCCAATAATTACATTTCATGGCTTGTTAGTGCTTTAACTATGCTATGTCAAGTCATTCTCATATCCTGGATTTTTTTTCCATGCTAAGGATATCATCCAAATACTTTGAAGTGTAAAACGGATGGGTAATTCTCAATCCTTCTCTTTTTTCTCTTCTTTCCTTCCAAGTATTTAATTAAACCAAATAGTGCATGATAAATACACACAGGTGTAAAGGGTAACAAGCAAAATGGATAACTGCTGGTTTCTTTTGTCATTTGCATCTTATTGCTAATAAGGAGCAATTAAAAACCAAGAATGCAGCTGTTTAAGACTTAAATAAGCAGTAAGGGTTCATAATCTTAACAAGGGAGATAACTAAAATGAAGCAGAAGTGTTTCTAGAGCAATAAGTGCTTCTTATTAAGCAATTGGGTTGGAACAAAAACCTGCTGCCACTGCGGCCCTCCAGGAATGAATTTGCCCACCCCTGGACTACCCTATAAACTGTGCAAAAACCACCACAAAGTAGTTGATTCGACACATACCTTAATCAGAAAATAGTTTGATTCTTTTATGCTGTTAACTTTACATTTGTTCAGTGATATCTGAATACTTTTGTTTTTGATTCCACGCTGTAGACACGTTAACTCCTTTACTGAACTTTTCAGCTCTTGCATAATACTGTATGTCTACACTCTTCACTTATTTCCCATGCTACAGATATCTTAATTCATGCTTTTATTACGTCATGCCTGGATTACTGTAATTTTATATATTGGGCTTCCTGTCATATCTCTCAGTGAATTGCAATATATCTAAAACTCGGGCACAAAACTGTTCATCCACACCAGGAAATCTGTGTAAATCACTTATTTATTTCCTGTTACACTGGCTTTCTGTAATCATTTGCATCCAGTTTAAATTCCTCCACATTACAAGCACCTAATAGCCTTGCCCCTTTTTATCTTTCTGCTCTTCAAATTTATACAACAGCTCATTTCCTCTGGTCTTATCTCTGTCCCCTCAGAAGTCGCCTGGTCATTTTGTGTGGTTACTCACAAACTGTGGAACAGTATTCCTTAATTTCTCTGGAATTGGACAAGCCTTTCTTTTCAAGTCCACTCTTAAATCTTATCTATTCACTCACTTTTTATTAACACCGAACAGCCAGTTTGTCCTGCTGTTCAAATCACTCCTTATCTTTGTCCGATTTTGCATGAATTATGCAAGAGTAATTTCCATGTATTGTATCAGTAAGATAATAAATCGGCAAGGCTACTTTTAAAGTAGATGTCTAAAATATTTAAAGATTTAAAATTCTTTTTGTTGGTCATTAGCAAAGAAACTCCAAACAGTGAAGGTAAATTTAGGAGGTAGCTATAATAAAGCTTTAACATTGAGTAGCTTAAGTAAGGGAGCAAATGTCATAGTGAAAATTTGGTGCTCGGGGTTAAATTTAATCATAGGATCTGTTATGTAAAAATATAGTATGAAACGTTTATCTTAAAAATGTCAAACTCCCGCTGCACATTTGAGGCAAAGAGAATTTTTTTGAAAGAGCCTGATATGACCAATTGTTGAAATTGTTCTTACTTGGGTCACTCAAGAAGTGATGAATCAGTTTTTAATACAGCACCAGACATATCCTGGGTAATTTAACTGTCTTATGTATTTTGGGGTAACAAAGTATAGTGCATTCCCATTTTGTTATGTTGCATCCTTATGCTAAAATTTCTATTATTTTCATTCATCAAGCAGCACTAAGGCAGAAAACAGAAGACAAAACATGTTTTTTAACAGTATTTTGTGAATTTATTAAAAATAGAAAATTATTCAGACCCCCTATTCAGTACATAGTTGAAACAACTTGGGTAGCAATTACAATCTGGAGTCTCCTTGGGTATACCACAACAAGCTTTGTACACGCAGATTTGAGTATTTTCTGCCATTCTCTGCAGATCCTCAAGCTCTGTGAGGTTGGATGGAGATTGTCAGTAGACAGCATTTTTCAGCCCTTTCTAGAGATGCTTGATTTTAAGTTCAGTCTATGGCTGTGCCACTTGGACATTCACAGAGTTGTCTGTAAGCCATCTCTTTGCTCGGTACTCTGGATTTTTCACGATTTATCACTGTACTTTGCTATGTTCAACTTACCATCAGACCTGACTAGTCTCACTGGTAAAACAAACCCCACAGTATGATGCTGCTGCCACCACTATGCTATGCTTCACTGCTGGAATAGTATTGTGGAAGAGATGCTGGTTTCCTCCAGATATGACACTTAGAATTAGGTAACAGTTAAATCTTTGTTTCATCAGCATTAGGTAACAGTTCAGTCTTGGTTTCATCAGTCCAGAGAAATTTGTTTCTCATATACTGAGAGTACTTTAACTTCCTTTATGCTAACTCCAAGCAGGCCTTCATGCTTTTACTATGGAGAGGCTTTCCTCTGGACACCTTGCCATAATGCCCAGATAGGTGCATTGATTGCCTTCCTTTTGGAAGTTTCTCCCATCTCCACACAGGTTCTGTAGCGTTCATCCAATGTGACCATTGGGTTCTTAGTTACCAGTTCTACCAAGTCCTTTTTTGCTCTAGTTTCCCAGTTTGACAGTGTGGCCATCTCTAAGGAGACTCTTAGTTGTTGAAGAGTTTTTCCATTTAAGAAACATGAAAATAAATGTGGTCTTAGAAACCTTCAATGCTCTGACACACATTGTTAACTGTGGGGACTTTTCTACAGACAGGGTGTGTACCTTTCCAAACCCTTTCCAATCAATTGAGTCTACCACAAGTGGACTCCAAATAAGATGTGGAAGCCAAATTTCAAGTGTCAGTGTGATATTTCAGTTTTTTTTTTTTTTTTTTGTAATCTGTTTTCAGTTTGTCATTATGGGGTATTGAGTATTGCTTGATTGGGGGGGACAGGGAATAATATAAACGATTTCAGCATGAAGAGCTACTACATAAAATAAATGTTATAATGAAGGAGTTTGAATACTTTTTCTGAATGTGATATAAGCTGTTTTACATGTTCCTCCAAAATAAAATGTTCTTAGTGTTTCAAAACTAAAATTGACCTGATATTCATGTGGCTAAGGTGTGTTAATGGCAAACTATGACAATACTATTTTTCATTGCTGAAAATTAAACGTCAAACACTACATTTGTGTGATTTAACTCTTTGAAGGCAAACTTACAACTATAAATAAAATGTGGCAGGATAAACTGGGTGATTTTTTTTTTTTTTTTTGATGATGATCACATCATTCCTTAAAAACCCTCTGCTGAGATCAACCATTTGTTGTTTCATTAAGGGGCCATTGCTGCCCCATCCCATCACAAAAGAAATTCAGGTGCTAGTATTGTTTCTTCAAATAAGTCAATGTCTATAATCCTTGGAAGAAGTTTTAGGATCTTCACCAAAGATGCTTCCCATTTTGAATCTGTGCAGAAGTTGTAGAATGAGTGAACCTATGTGTGGTATGAAGCTGATCCCCTCTAACTTTGTCCAAACATTAAACCACATTTTACACATTCTCTCCTTGTTTCCAAAACTGTTCTCCAGATATTATTTATTTCTGTTGCCTTAAGGGGCAGCACATTTATTGGCATCTCTAGTGGTCCTGTACATGTGACTGTGAGTGCAAATAGATAGATACTTTATTAATCCCAAGGGGAAATTCACATACTTATACCTGAAACTCGTTCTCCATGACTGATTTTGGTAATATGACAGTAGCTTTGCTTCACAAGTACTCGGTGAAGGTGAACTTGTTTGAGCAGTTGCTTGCAAATTTATTCAACAGTGTTTTTTTTTTTTTTTCTCTAAATTATCAGGTATTGGAAATTTTAAGCATATTGCTAAATTTTAATTTAATAAAACTGATGCGCTATGCTGCTGTTCTGACAGAATTTTGTTACTTTCTAAGTAAAATTGTTTAGGGTCTCTATTGCCTAAAGTTTTGATATTGTTCTATTACACTATTTTTTTTTTTTTAGATGAAAAATGTATCTATGCATCAAACAAATGTGTAAAAATAGGATATTTTTTTTATCTCCAGGGCAAGAAATGATGATCTTTCAACTGCAATATTAAAACAGAAGAACAGGCCTAATAGGCTGATTGTTGATGAATCTATTAATGAAGACAACAGTGTGGTGGCACTCTCCCAGGTAGATAAGTTTTAATGGCAGCAAAACTTGTATGTGAGATCCTTGCACGTTTTGAATATTTTACATTTCAGATTCTAGAATAAGTGTTTTTTTTGAAGATCAAATTATTGCCTGGTGTCCCCAGTACAAATGATTTATTCTTATTTCTGCCATTTTTTTTTTTTTTTAACTAAAGTTCATTTTAGTATGGTCTCAGTATTGGATATGTATCTGACTATTCATTTTCCAACTGAGAACTTTGCAAGGATGTAGATCACAAAACAGGTGCTGGTCATAAAATTAGAATATCATGACAAAGTTGATTTATTTCAGTAATTCCATTCAAAAAGTGAAACTTGTATATTAGA
Organism: Erpetoichthys calabaricus; assembly: GCF_900747795.2. NCBI lineage: Eukaryota > Metazoa > Chordata > Cladistia > Polypteriformes > Polypteridae > Erpetoichthys > Erpetoichthys calabaricus. The sequence continues at coordinate 177,282,287 of NC_041400.2, read as the reverse complement.
TTCATTCATTACACACAGACTGATGTATTTAAAATGTTTATTTCTTTTAATGTTGATGATTATAACTGACAAAACTAATGAAAGTCCCAAATTCAGTATCTCGGAAAATTAGAATATCAATTAAGACCAATGCAAAAAAAGGGATTTTTAGAAATGTTGGTCAACTGAAAGGTATGAACATGAAAGTATGAGCATGTACAGCACTCAATATTTAGTTGGGGCTCCTTTGGCCTGGATTACTGCAGCAGTGCGGCATGGCATGGAGTCGATCAGTCTGTGGCACTGCTCAGGTGTTATGAGAGCCCATGTTGCTCTGATAGTGGCCTTCAGCTCTTCTGAATTGTTGGGTCTGGCGTATTGCATCTTCCTCTTCACAATACCCCATAGATTTTCTATGGGGTTAAGGTCAGGCGAGTTTGCTGGCCAATCAAGAACAGGGATACCATGGTCCTTAAACCAGGTAACTGGTAGCTTTGGCACTGTGTGCAGGTGCCAGGTCCTGTTGGAAATTGAAATCTGCATCTCCATAAAGTCTGTCAGCAGCAGGAAGCATGAAGTGCTCTAAAACTTCCTGGTAGACGGTTGCATTGACCTTGGACCTCAGAAAACACAATGGACCAACACCAGCAGATGGCATGACATGGCACCCCAAACCATCACTGACTGTGGAAACTTTACACTGGACCTCACGCAACATGGATTCTGTGCCTCTCCTCTCTTCCTCCAGACTCTGGCACCTTGATTTCCAAAGGAAATGCAAAATTTACTTTCATCAGAGAACATAACTTTGGACCATTCAGCAGCAGTCCAGTCCTTTTTGTCTTTAGCCCAGGCGAGACGCTTCTGACGCTGTCTCTTGTTCAAGAGTGGCTTAACACAAGGAATGCGAGAGCTGAAACCCATGTCTTGCATACGTCTGTGCGTGGTGGTTCTTGAATCACTGACTCCAGCTGCAGTCCACTCTTTGTGAATCTCCCCCACATTTTTGAATGGGTTTTGTTTCACAGTCCTCTCCAGGGTGCGGTTATCCCTATTGCTTGTACACTTTTTCCCTTCGCCTCTCTATTAATGTGCTTGGACACAGAGCTCTGTGAACAGCCAGCCTCTTTAGCAATGACCTTTTGTGTCTTGCCCTCCTTGTGCAAGGTGTCAATGGTTGTCTTTTGGACAACTGTCAAGTCAGCAGTCTTCCCCATGATTGTGTAGCCTACAGAACTAGACTGAGAGACCATTTAAAGGCATTTGCAGGAGTTTTGAGTTAATTAGCTGATTAGAGTGTGGCACCAGGTGTTTTCAATATTGAACCTTTTCACAATATTCTAATTTTCCGAGATACTGAATTTGGGACTTTCATTAGTTGTCAGTTATAATCATCAACATTAAAAGAAATAAACATTTGAAATACATCAGTCTGTGTGTAATGAATGAATCTAATATACAAGTTTCACTTTTTGAATGGAATTACTGAAATAAATCAACGTTGTCATGATATTCTAATTTTATGACCAGCACCTGTATTGTGTGTTTCCTTTGGTTTTTTTTTTTAAAAAGTCTGTTTTCACTTAATCTCTCATTAACATGGTGCTCTGTGGAATTAAATATCCATTATCTTAATCATTTATTTAGATAGTATTACTTCTAGTGTTTTTTTTTTATTTCTCATAATATTCTATTTGCAATATCCATTTGTCTCAAATTAAAGAATAAAGTACAAATAACATCTTTTATATAGCACATTCTCAGTGTTTTCCAAAATAGCTGAAAAAAAATAAATAAATAAAGTGAAAAAATCTAAAATGATTTTTGTAAAAGGTTCTTTAAGAGTACATTAATAAACAAATGGTAAGATTAGATGACCATGGAAGAGAAGGAGAAACACCATCTGATAGGATACTTGAGGAAGATAAGCCTCTAGGGACAAAAGTCCACCCAGCACATCTGGGCTTGCTACAATAAGTACATTTTGTCTCATGAGTATACAGATGCAGGTGGCTATAGTATATACGTAAAGCTGTAGTATGGAGTGCTGGTGTGTTTTTATTAAAAAAAAAAAAAAAAAAGCCCAAAAAAGTAGTGATTAGTTATAAACAAGAAAATAAAATTGCCCTTTATCATAAAAGCCAGTTGGCTTCCACTGTGAGGTTCAAAGAAAAGGAAAGTAAGAATAAAACCAAATCGAACAGGTGTTTTGTGTAGTAATCCAGATAACTGATTCATAAAACCATAATGCCACCTCACTATTTCTTTTATACTTCACTCTTAGAATTCTCTGTAAGCCAGTTTCAGAAGATGTAAGAATTATGAATAAAATGTTTGTTTTGTTAAAGGCAAAAATGGATGAGCTGCAACTCTTCAGAGGTGATACAGTGCTTCTTAAAGGAAAGAAACGAAGGGAGACTGTGTGCATTGTGCTTTCTGATGACACTTGTTCAGATGAGAAGGTGCGCATGAACAGAGTTGTACGGAACAACCTAAGAGTGAGGCTGGGAGATGTCATCAGGTAAGCTTTTAGTTTATTATATTATGATAGTTTTTACATTTTAAATTATGGAAGTACAGAATAAAAATTTTTCCTTTATTTTTCAACTTTACCTAATAGTATTCAGCCATGTCCTGATGTTAAATATGGAAAGCGTATCCATGTACTTCCCATTGATGATACGGTTGAGGGAATTACGGGTAACCTCTTTGAAGTTTTTCTTAAACCTTATTTCTTGGAAGCCTACAGACCAATAAGAAAAGGTAAAGTTGAAGCATTCACTCCTTTTGCTGTTTTCCTTTTTGTTGGTCCTGTTTGCCTTGTGTGTTCAGTTTCATATGTACAGAATATCAAACATTTAATGCTGGGAGTTCAATATACAGTAGCTTAGCATGATTTAAATACCAGTTGTGCATAGTATAGTAAGGAATACAGTAAGTTCCCTACATATGAATTTTTAAGTTAGGAACTTTCAAAGATGCAAACATGATGTCCAATAAATTAAAAAATGATATAAATAAGTGGAAAAATTAAAAATTGTAGTGTAACTTCAAATTTCTAGGCAGTGTGTAAGTTACTGCACATGTCTTGTCGCTAAGCAGAGAGCAAAACCCACGCATTTATTGCTTTTATTCTCAATCACGTGCATGCATCCACTAGAAGCGGTGTATCTCTGTTTACGATGAGTTAACATGCTTTTTTAAGCCCAAGATCTCGAATTAAACGTAAAAGCAGTGGTGATGTACTGCTAAGAAGTGCCAGGTGATGATAATGGAAACAAAAGTGAAAATAATTGAGAGAGTAGAGCGAGGCGAGAAGATGGTCGACGTCACTTGTTTGTATATCATGAACCGTTTAACTATGAACACAATTCCAAAGAACGATGACAAGATCATGGAGCATATTTTTGCTGCATATGCCAGCTCACTAGCCGTAAGCAAGTGTACAGAGATCAGCTGACTGAAAACATGAAAACAAAAAAAAAAAAACTTGGTTGGTTGTTGTTAAAATGCACTAAAAATCAGTACAAAAATACTGCACACAAATAATATGTGAGTCACAGACTTTACACTAGAATTACCAGAGCCTACAGAAAAACTTATTCAATTCCACCTTAAATCGCTTTGCACCTCTCCCATCAGTGTCTTTTGTCCTGTAAATGTGTCGATAAGCAGCCTACTATCACATCCCCCACCGCCGCAGTTTTCTCAGCTCAAGTCTGTTTGCCTGCGTGTCAGTTGCTTGGAGTTGTATAGAGTGAGAAGTCAAGCAAAATGACACCTTTTATAAACACTATCTTTATTTGAAACACATGTATTTCATGTGTGTTCTGTGTCTACAACAATCTATATAAACACATCAACAGAAACTTTTTTCATGTTTTAGTAATAATTGACAAAATGTAGACATGAAGTATATAATGTGTTAAGCCTGAATTCCAAATACTAAATAAACACTTTCACAAAAGGTACAAATATAACAGAACAAGTGTGCTTCTATTCAAGAATATAACTGCAGAAAAAAACCCCGCGTTAGGGTGCAACATTGACATGCTGTTTTCACATAGATGCGCTATAACAGAGGTGAACTCAGATGATGATGTCGGTTCTACATCAGAGCAAGGATGCATGTCGCACTTTTGCCATCGCTATACTTTGTATATGTACACTGGAAGCTCTGCAGTCTACTTGTGACTTTACGCTGTAGGAAGTAAGTAAATAAAAAATAAAGGTAAGTAAATAAATAACATTCGATCTGGCTCTTATATACAAAGTACAGCGATGACAGCTTCCACCTTCAGCTATAGACTCTCCATTCTAGTGTTTAGATCTGGACGGTGCATGTGCCCAAACATTAACATTTATATGTTACTTCCATCTTGCCTGAAGAAGGGGCCTGACTTGCCTCAAGCTTGCATATTGTAATCTTTTTAGTTAACCAATAAAAGGTATCATTTTGCGTGACATTTCATTGCTACTTACTATAAAAGCCAGATCGAATGTTATTTACCTTAATTTACTTACTTCATACAGCATAAAGTCACAAGTAGACTGCAGAGCTTCCTGTGTTTGATCCACACGGGCATGCTCAAAAAATACGTGTAATGCCAGGAAAAGTGCCTGCTGACACTTTAGTATGTAAGCAATGGTACGAGAATGCAGTTAAACCTTTTTTTTTTTTTTTTTTCTTTTTGGGCACATACACCGTCCATATCTAAATACTAATGTGGAGAGTCGCTTGCGTACTGAAGAGTCTATAGCTGCAGGTGGAAGTTGCCGTCGCTGTACTTTGTATATAATAGCCAGATCGAATGTTATGTACTTATTTACCTTAATTTATTTACTTACTTCCTACAGCATAAAGTCACAAGTAGACTGCAGAGCTTCCCGTGTACATTTACAAAGTACAGCGATGGCAAACGTGCGACGTGCATTCTTGCTCCGATGTAGAACTGTCGTCATCATCCGAGTTCACCTCTGTTATAGCGCGTCTTTATGTGAAAACAGCAGTGTCAATTGGTGGGGGGGGGGGGGGGTGGGATCGTGATCACAACTGAGAGAATAAAACTGAATTTAAAAAAAGTAAATAAAGCTAACCTTTACAAGTATCATACATTTACACCGGCTGTTACAGACTGAAATCAAATGTATGGTTTTTATTCTAAAATAGTAAGAATAAGAGCAGCTCACTTCTCAAAACGGACTTGTCCGGGGTCGAACCCGTGAAGTTTTGATTACCAGTCAAAAGTTGATACCGTTGCGCCACTGAAGTGGTTGTAGCAAATGCGTATCAATGTTGCACCCTAACGCGGGTTCTTTTTCTGCAGTTATATTCTTAAATAGAAGTGCACTTGGTTCTGTTATATTTGTACCTTTTGTGAAAGTGTTTATTTGATATTTGGAATTCAGGCTTAACACATTATACAGTTCATGTCTACATTTTGTCAATTATTACTAAAACATGAAAAACGTTTATGTACAGTAAACACATTGTTAAAACAGATTGTTGTAGACACGGAACACGCATGAAATGCAAGTGTTCCAAATAACGATATAGTATTTATAAAAGGTGTCATTTTGCTTGACTTTTCACTCTATACAACTCCAAGCAATGGACATGCAGGTAAACAGACTTAAGCTAAGAAAACTGCAGCGATGGGGGATGTGATAGCAGGCTGCTTGCTGCTTATCGACACATTTACAGGATAAAAGACGCTGATGGAGAGGTGCGACGTGATTTAAGGTGGGACGGATCTGCGAGTTTTTTTGGTAGGCTCTGGTAACTCTAGTGTTAAATGAAAAGGTGAGTCCAGATTTCTTAAAAAAAAAAAAGTCATCTCAGTTATCACAAACAGGAGCTGTCTCCTCAGCACTCTCTGAAAGCCCATCATGCAGGCAGTGATGCCGTCGTCATCTTGTAGTTGCCCCCTTCTCAGATTAAAAGAGTAGACAGACTTCATAGGCAAGTGAGTACATGGCAAGTCAAAGGCTGGTTTTAAATGTTCCTCGCATTATGCAGCGTGCCTCTGAACTTGCAGTTGCACCTTGGTGGACAAGCAATACATGCCTGCATTAACAGAGTTTCAGCACACAATGCAGTTGGGGGGTTGTAGGGGGTCTCAAATCTCACAGTAAAATATTAACTTTTAAAAAACTTTCTACTTTATGTAGAGTACAAATAACATTTGATAAAAGTTGAGGACAGAGAGGTATGCTAGGTATGCAAATGTAGGCTTGTTCGCTAGCGATAATAGTGTACTGTACTGAGACCAGCTGATGGAAAACAATGCGAATAAAAAATAACTTTCAGTTGTTAATTAAAATGCATTAGAAATCTATTAACAAAACTACTAGCTGTAAATGTACTGTACACGTTTTCTGTAGGACTTGAGGATTGGGCGTTTTATTTTGTTCATTGGGTGCCTTGGCTAACTTTACTGAACTTACAAATGCGGTCTTGGAATGCAGATATAGGGGACTTGCTGTACTTGAGTTGTCAAGAAATCCAAAAGTGTAAAACTATGAAGGTCTTCTTATAGGGAAGTGAGGAAATTAAAACAAATGGGAGAATACACTACCTCCTGCTTCTTAGGACTTGTCTATACACAATACTGTATATCCCATTATGATTATGAGCAGTGGCTGATTCCTTGGAAGTACTTTACTGCAATCTCCCGGAGTGCAGGCTTAGATGAATTGTACTAAAATGAATTGAATTTGATTTATCTTCAAGTCACTTGTATTCAGTTGACTTCCTCTGTATCTTATTTACCACACTGTTGCACTATTTTAACTTAAACTTGAGTTTTTCCTCTCGATCCATGTTGCATGCCTTTCCCATCCACTTGATCTGGAGAATTTTTTTCTAATCTATGGAGCTCTTAGTTCAGTCAAGGGGGTTGCTTAAATGACCAGTCTCAATTTATTATCCTTCACTTCATATTCTTTGCAATGTTTTTCCCACTTGCTTTCTTCTGCACACAGTCGTGCTATCCCACCATAATCTAACAAACTTTATTTACAAACAAATATTATTCTGTTCTGTTTTATGTTTGATTTAAGATGCAAAAAAATGCTGAAAAATCTGAAATGTGAAATTTAATGTTATGACATATGTCATGAATTGTACTTTTCAGCAGTCATCAAACATCCTTGTTAAAGGCATCTGCAAGGGTGTTATCACTGACATCTTTATCCCAGTTTCTAACCCACTTAATCCAGACCAGGGTTTGGAGGATTGCTGGAACCTACCCCAGCTAGCATAAGGCACAAGGCAGAACAAACACTGGACGGGGCACCAGTCTATTGCAGGGCAGTTAAGTTAATCACTGTGAACAGAAGAGCAAAAGTAATATTTATGATGCTGATCAAACTTCATTTTCTATCCCATCAAGTTTAAAGCTGTCAAGTCACTTTGTTGGGATACTTTATTACTGAATGAAAATTAGTTTCCTTGCATATCTGACTTAATCAGAGATTGATAACCAGTTATTTGAGATTTCCCAGTAGGTAATTTTGCCTTTGTGACAAGTGATGCTTCTGTAATGACAATCGGGAATGCATTGCCAGATGTGCAAGTAGCTTTGCTATTGGAAAAGAGTGAAGGACGTTCCTAATGTTAGGCTCGCATGGCTTTTAGCGTCAACTAAAACTTGGGTGCTGCTGCATCAGAGAGAAAAGCAATGTATTACAGAAGTACAGTAAAGCCTTGATAATCCATCACTTGATTAATCCTCAGTATGCTGCAAGCTTTGCACATTGGAACAACTTTCCCTTCTGCTTGCGCAGTGTTCTTACCCAACACCACAATGTTGGTTATGTACCTTCAGTTTTAATGTTTTGTAGCTTTTCTCTTTTGTTATAATTAATCTACCTTATATAAATGTATGCATGTGTTGTTGGAATTGTCACAAAAATTGAAATTATTAAAACATCTACAAAATGGTGAAAGTGTTTCAAGTATTGCTTCGAACAGTGAATGACATCAAGAGAGATGTCGGCAAAATTGAAAAATGCAAACCACTGACAGTAATGTTTTTCTGCATTAATGTTAACGTTCTTCTGTATTGTAATTTTCTTTTTAAAAATAGTTTTAATATATTGTGATGTTCAGGGAGCTGGTGATGGACTGTGGGGGAGCAGAAAGGGCGGAATGAATGCTGTAAGTGATGGAACTGGGCGAAGGGCTTCTCTAAGGGCCAGACACGCCTCTCAGGAGATGAGTGACAGGAGAAGTTAGGAGAAAAAGGAAGGTGCAGCGGAAGGAAGGTTGGAGTAGAGAGTTAGGAGACCATAAGCAGGAGTGTTTGCGGTATAGAAAAAGACAGAAAATGAGTGGCAGGAGATGAATCGATTGGTAGGGAAAGCTTTCTTTTATTGTTTTGGAGGTGTGTGCTATGTGACCAAGATAAGTGTATAAGATGGGGCAGAGGATTTTTATTGAACGAAGACTCCCAGTAAAACACACCTGAGTTGTATTTGCTTATTACACTGGTTGTTACAATATTACATGAATTAATGAATTTTGTTTAAACTATATATTAAGTTTTATTTTGTAAATATGATTTACTAAACTAATCTACTGTATATCATTTTTAAAGTAGCTTTTCTGTTATCCATCTTTTCTCTTACTGTCACGGCCTTGGTCTTGACCCCTGACAAATGATCAAGGTTTTACTGTAATATATTTTTACTGCAGATTTACAACTGTAGAATCACCTGATGCATACATTTTGCTGTTGGGACAAGTTAGGTGATGGAAGGAAGTCATAAGCGAGTTAGATAGATAGATAGATAGATAGATAGATAGATAGATAGATAGATAGATACTTTATTAATCCCAATGGGAAATTCAGTTGGGAATGACGGGAGTTTCATGCACAAATGATTTTGTTTGTTAAAGGTGTTTACTAGTAAAGGTGTCTCCTAAGGTTACTGGAGAACACTGAAAATAGAGAACTTTTAATAGTGGCATGTCACATCACCTGTGCTGTTTGCTAAAACATTTTTGTTTTAACAGGAGACATCTTTTTAGTAAGAGGAGGAATGCGAGCAGTAGAATTCAAAGTTGTTGAAACTGACCCAAGTCCCTACTGTATAGTGGCTCCAGACACAGTTATTCACTGTGAAGGAGAACCTATTAAACGAGAGGTAATTCTTGATGACACAAAGTATGCTCTAGCTTATACTAAAAGTAATTGTGTGTTTTTATTTAATTTTTTTAAATAATAACAGTAGAGCTAGAGAATTAACCCGTACATATTTTCATTATCTGTATTAGTTTTACTTTTTTATCAGTAACACAAACATTGGCCTACAATGTGAAATTTAGTAAAAGTATATTATTGAATATACTCTTAGTAAGTCGGCTATTGTTGCATGAAAAGAAGGGTTATCCTGTATCCTGAAAAAATATAAAGCAAAATACAAAACCCTGCCCTTTGTGTATTTAGTTTTTTCCTGTTTCTCTCTTGAAAATTATTTTACATTTTAAATGATTTGATTACGAATTTGTTGTGTAAAAACTCAACCTGGTGTGTGTATAATTTGTTAGGTTCTTGAATAAAATATTTGTAGAGAGGCAAAATTCTCTGTGCAAAATGTATTTTCCTTGGCTAAATGTAGAGTGCAATGAACTCGGTTTTGCACTGTCTGAATGCTCAAAAATTGGCAGTTTACTGGGTTTTTTTTTTTTGTTTTTTTTAAAATGTGAACAAAAAATGTTAAGCAACTAGAAGAAAAATTGCAGATTAGAATAAAATGGCCATCTACCATCAGGCAACTTCACATGCCGCTGTGACAAAAACTGATGGTTAGAAAGTGGTGCCTTTTGCACTGTCATAATGTGACACTTTGTCCAATCATTTCTTTTGGCATTAAGGCACGTGTAGCGCACAGAATTTGTGAAAGTGTTACAGCTCAACACAAGGATTGGTTCCATATTGGTACCTTATTTCACTTTGGGATGTACAATAACTTGATACTACACCTGTTGCTCTCTACTTTCATGTGTAGTATAGGAATGAATTAAAGCATGCATTTAACAGCTACATGTTTCATTCCTTATAGGATGAAGAAGAATCTTTGAATGAAGTTGGTTATGATGACATTGGTGGTGTCAGAAAACAGCTGGCTCAGATTAAAGAGATGGTTGAACTTCCTCTGAGGCACCCTGCACTCTTCAAAGCTATTGGTGTCAAGGTTAGTTGTTCTCATACAAATGATTGCATTATAAAGGATTAAAGCATTTGAATCTTTGGTTTGGTAATGAGGAGTTTATTTTTCCAGCCTCCACGTGGTATACTCTTGTATGGACCTCCTGGTACTGGCAAAACTTTGATTGCTCGAGCTGTTGCAAATGAAACTGGAGCTTTCTTCTTCTTGATTAATGGTATGTTTTCAAATTTTTTGTTTTACTGTCATAGTTTCATGCAGTGTAAGTATTTTTCTGGAAATTCTCTTCCAACAATTTAATTTCTATGCTTGATTTTGTGTAACATAGAAATCCACTTGATGCATCATTTGGCATCTTAGGAGAATATAAGACAAAACATCACATTACCATATTTTTTTCTGATATATAGATTTACTGTACTTAAGCATCATTTGATACTGTAGAAAAAAATGTAAACTTTGCTCTTCATGTACTTTAACTGATTTTCTTTTCCTTACGGCTTCCATGTATAAAACACAAGTGTCCTTCATTACTTTATATGTGGGGAATTTAATACGAGTACATGAGAAATGGTAAATTCCTGTGAGTCATCATACACACTAACACTATTCTGTGCCTGTTTATTTAGGCCCTGAAATTATGAGCAAGTTAGCAGGAGAATCGGAAAGCAACTTGAGAAAAGCATTTGAAGAGGCAGAAAAGAATGCTCCAGCCATCATATTTATTGATGAGCTTGATGCCATAGCACCTAAAAGAGAGAAGGTCAGTCACTTTATTAATGTGTTTGCATACACAGCCCACCTTACTTGTCACTTTAATTTTAATGGTAAAGTTTGGATTAACTATGAAGTGGACACAAGAATATTAAAGCAATGCGTGGGAGAATAAACCAGCAAGGTTTTATAATTTTTTTAAATACTAAAAAATGCCAGTAGTGATTCCCTTTCATATTGTTAAGCAAGTGTGTGTAAATACATTTTATTTATATATAATATAATAAAACATATATATAAAACAAACATAGAGATGTATTATAATTATGAACTGAAAAGATACACGACTATGATTTTTTTCTTTCTTTTGTAATGTTGACATGTGACAGCTTATTCAATGTCCCTACTTTATTCCTGAGGTAAAGTGAATCGTGTTTTCCTTGCAGACTCACGGAGAGGTTGAAAGACGTATTGTATCTCAACTCCTGACTTTAATGGATGGTCTTAAGCAGAGAGCACATGTAATTGTTATGGCAGCTACCAACCGGCCAAATAGCATTGATCCAGCTTTAAGAAGATTTGGTAAAATGTTTGCTTGGTTTTTCAAAGCTGTCAGTTGAAAATAGAAAATACTGGTTTTTCAAGTGTTGCATGCTGCTTAATATTTTTTTTGCTCTTGCACAGGTCGTTTTGATAGAGAGGTGGATATTGGTATTCCTGATGCCACAGGTAGATTGGAGATTCTTCAGATTCATACTAAGAACATGAAGCTGGCAGATGATGTTGACCTTGAGCAGGCAAGGGCATTTTGAATGATACCTCCTTGGTTGCTGTTTCATTCATGTTTTCCAAATTTCTACTCTTCACTTGGCTACTTTCAATTGTCATCTGTTGCACTTGGCCCCTGTACTAATTGAATATGCATACTGTTTAACTTTTGAAGTTAATTGTCATGTACCGAAAAATGTTTTACTTTAAGCATCATGAATGCAAAACCAAATGAAATAACACTGCGTTCTTTTTCAGGTAGCAAATGAGACTCATGGCCATGTGGGTGCTGATTTAGCTGCACTGTGTTCTGAAGCTGCTTTACAAGCCATTCGAAAGAAGATGGATCTTATTGATCTTGAAGATGAAACAATTGATGCAGAGGTCATGAACTCATTGGCAGTCACAATGGATGACTTCAGGGTAAGATTCTACTGTGGGTTATCCATAGCGTTATGGTTCAAGAGAAGTATTATTAATCCAGTCCCCACTGAACATAAAGAAAAATTTTACTTGTTTGAACTTTTGTGTTTTAGGATTTAAAGGATTTAAAATTAACCCCATGTTAAAATTTTGACGATGTTAGGCGTAAACATATTACAGTTTTTGACAATAATGCAGTGGGTCAGAGTTGGAAAAAGCACAGTGATGATGAAAATCTCCTCGGCTGCAGCACTACTTAAGATGACACAACTGGAATATGTAGTTGGGATGCTGGGTATTATAAATGGCAGTCTCTACCACTCGATTTCATGGACAGCTGCCAGTTGAGATGCGAATATCTGGCCGAGCTTGTTGTATGTGTGCAGAGGCAGCTGGTTATATTTAGAAGATGACTAAAGTTTACAGTATAGTTCTATTTCGCACTTTTGGTGACACATCTGTGGGTCAAAACTATTTTGTTCGTAAGTTTAAAAAAAACTTGTCTACCTTCTTACTTACATACCTGCAGAATTGTCATAAATTGAGTCATAATTTCACCATATTCGAACATTGCTTAAATGTTTATTGTTGGGACTGAATGTAAGAGACTAGCAATTTTTTATTTTAGAAGTCTATGTGGGAAATTACAATTTTAACTGAAAGTAGTCGTGCCACATGTCCAAGAAAAGGGTGGCTTTGAAATCTAAAATCTTAAAATATTTTATCATTTAAGTAGGTAATAGTATCATCGAATTTAATAGAAATTTTTTATGGCCGTTCAAATTTCATCTGTTTTAAACAGTACTCCATGCTTGTTATCTGTATTAATATTGACTGGTATTCTGAACAGGTCAGTCCATGCAGTGCAGATGACCTGCAATCTAGCTGTTCTGCATCTGCAGTCTAGTTTTTGCCATGTAATATTTTAATTTTTTCTCTGTCATTAAATTTTGACTACCCCAACTTCATATTTTTATCTGTAATTCTTATTTTAAGGGCTTACCTTGAAAGCAGCATAAGTAACATCAGTTTGAACAAAACATTAAAGTTCATAGAGTAAGGTGTGATTTAAATCGTTTGTGATTTCATATATGTAATAATAACTTTGTCTTATAGTGGGCTCTGAGTCAAAGTAATCCTTCGGCTCTTCGAGAAACAGTAGTTGAGGTACCAAATATCACCTGGGAAGATATTGGTGGACTTGAAGATGTAAAACGAGAATTACAGGAGCTTGTACAGGTAAGACTGGGAAGAACGGCATCAGTTTAACATGATTTGAAAATGTTTAAGTAAATGCGTATATCCTTTCCGTTCTAGTATCCAGTGGAGCATCCAGATAAATTCTTGAAATTTGGTATGACGCCTTCAAAAGGAGTACTTTTCTATGGACCACCAGGGTGTGGTAAAACACTTTTGGCAAAAGCAATTGCCAATGAATGCCAAGCAAACTTCATCTCAATCAAGGGGCCAGAATTGCTCACAATGTGGTTTGGCGAGTCTGAAGCCAATGTGAGAGAGATCTTTGACAAGGTAAGCTTAACAAGTAACTAAAACTTTGGAAAATATAATATATTTCAGTTTAGAACCAATGGTATTTATGTATATATATGCATACTATAGAATGCTAAATCTGGGTTTACCTAACTACACCAGATTGGCTAGAAAGATGTAAATGGATATTAAAGTGGTTATGTAAAAAAAAAAATTTTTTTTTTTCCTTTTCTAGGCCCGTCAGGCAGCCCCCTGTGTCTTGTTCTTTGATGAACTTGATTCTATTGCAAAGGCTCGTGGTGGTAATGTTGGTGATGGTGGTGGGGCAGCTGATAGAGTGATCAACCAGATCTTGACAGAAATGGATGGAATGTCCACAAAGAAGAATGTTTTTATTATTGGTGCCACTAACAGACCAGATATCATTGATCCTGCTATTCTGAGACCTGGACGTCTGGACCAGCTCATTTACATTCCCTTGCCTGATGAGAAATCCCGCATTGCCATTCTTAAGGCCAACCTCCGGAAGTCACCAGTTTCCAAGGCAAGTTACCTGGCACTTCTGTTTATTTCGAATATGACATTTTACACTGAACACTCGTGTCTTTTTTGAGGAATTCAATTTATATCTTCAGATTATCAAATATAGCCACTTTTTCAGGTGGGGGTGTATTTGGACTTGTGCTTTTGCTACTTTAGAATTATCTGGTGAATCTGAATTTGATTTTTATAGGTGTCACTACAGTTGTGTTTTTGATATACTGTATGATTGATGCAGTGATAGGCAGCATGGGAAGTAGACAGTTCTCTAGAGCATTTAGTAGGTCAGTGTTTTTTAGCATCACTCAGTCTGTATTATTTCTAGTTGATAAAAGTAAAGTGGCATCTGTACCATCATTCTGACTGTGTGTATGTGGTTTCACTTAATATATTAACTAGTCACAATAATGTGTAGAGGATCATGAATATCAATGTAAGAGCATTTTGTGGTGGTGGAAAGTGCCAATAAATTCTCAAATGGTAAAGGAATGAAACAGTGTAGGGATACTCCACCCAAATTTTTTTTTTTTTTTTTTTTAAATATTATAAATATATGATACTTACCCCCTTTGTAGTTTGTAATATAGTGTTTTCATGGAGAACCGAGATGCCAATTCTGGAAAGTCCAAGCAGTGCACACCGGGGAAGTCCTTCACACAGGACCTAGCTTTTGAATTCTAGGCTCTGGGCTCTTAGCCAGGTCCGGTTTATTTTTCCAGAAGTATATATTTAACAATATTTTGGCAAACAAATTAAAATTTGTTTTTGAAAAAAAACCTACAATAGCATCAAGTTCATGATTTATTCGTCTTGGAAGTTTCAAACACTTTTAAGCATAAGCCTTTGGATCAGAAATGTCTTAAGTTTATAAACAACTGCACATTCAGTCGGTTGTCTCCAGACATTTGACTGGTACTCTATATTGAGCTACACATGCTGAAAAATGGTGACAAAAGTAATTTGGTGTGTTTAATTCATATGCAGTTATATAGTTTGATGTTTTTCTCAGTAAGTAATTTAATTAAAAAAAAAAAAAAAAAAAATTTGTGAACAGTCTGAGCATTTTGCTGTTTCAGAAAAAAATTTGCTGAATGCAGATACTTATTCTTTCCGATTTTAGGATGTTGACCTCGATTTCCTGGCAAAGATGACCAATGGCTTTTCAGGAGCCGATTTGACAGAGATCTGCCAGCGAGCCTGTAAGCTGGCAATTAGAGAGTCAATCGAAAATGAAATTCGGAGGGAGCGTGAAAGGCAGACAAACCCTTCAGCCATGGTAAAGTGATTTGTGGTGTTTGTCTGTTTTATGTGTTTATTTTTTTTACATATAATCTGAATTTGTTCATTCATCCTCAAGATTTTTACCTTTTCATATGGAAAAAGTTTATAATGTAAAACTGCTTTTTAAAGGTGATCAATAGCAATATACATATACAGAGACAGCAACAGTCTATTTCTCCCATATCCTTAATTTGGTACATAAACAGACAAAAGGTGTGTGTTTTTTGGTTCAGCTTATTTCCTAAATTAAGATAATATAAATTTTCATGGTTTATTTTATTTTGCATTACTTTTAATTTGCATCTTTGAAGTCTAAAATGCTGGGAGATTTTCTTCTTTTGAGAAATACATGCTTTTGATTTGAAAATAATACAGCAGGAAAAAGTTTTCTAGGACTAAAGAGGTTATAACCAAAAAGTAACAGTAACAGAGGGTCAATAAATCATGTAAATGCACAGGATTGATTGTGATAGATTTGTATACATGTGGTGAAAAAATCCATTATGCTTCAAAAACTCCATTCTTCATTAATTCACAATTTTACTTGTAGGAGGTAGAAGAGGATGACCCTGTCCCAGAAATTCGCAAAGACCACTTTGAAGAAGCTATGCGCTTTGCTCGTCGTTCTGTCAGTGATAATGACATCCGCAAATATGAGATGTTTGCACAGACACTGCAGCAGAGTCGTGGTTTTGGCAGCTTCAGGTGAGATTTTTGTTCTGAATGTGGTTTAAGTATGCGAAGGGTTCTCTTGAGCCATTTAAGAGTGTGCACTCTGCTTTTGACTAGATGTTCTTGTTTGAAATCTACAAGTCATTACTGTTAAGAGCACTGATATAAAGGTATTGTGAGTAGTATTTAACTGTGCAGGAGTGGTGTGTTTTTTTTTTTTAATAGAAAAAATACTGTCTGAAGTAGTTAAAGGGGTGTAGTGAGCCATTTTTGTTGTATTTTTTTCTTCTGAGCTGTTTTTGCTTTTTATAAATAACTCAATGATTGTTGTTACTTAAGGTGACAGTTTGAATTTGACACTTCTTACACATTGAAGTATAAAGGTGCAGGGCCTTTTCAAATTATCACTTGTTCTGCTTTGTGTTCCCATATACTGATGAGCCAAAACATTATGACCACTCTCATATGACGGGAATGTCACTATCTCGTAACAATGGCAGATGTCAAGGTTATATTCGATGCCGTATATGCTCCAATAAATGCTGAGTGTCTTATTGTCGCCGGTCTCTAATAAGCACTGGGCTTCAGAGGGGACGCGGCCAAATAGTAACCGGTCTCTAACAGTAGCCTAGTCTTTGATATTTGCCTACTAGCATACATTGTAAGCGTCTGTAACTTTATAGAAGTGTGTAATACATGTGCATGTCAGCACGTTGCATATATAAGAAATACAGATATACTGGTTTCTAAAACTGCTTAATTTTTGTGCCGGGTTGACCAAAATACGGTCATTATACGGTAATACCATACGATAGTGATAAACAGAGAGTAGTACAAATGTGTTTTGCTATGAAGAGTCTCCGCGAAGATTCATCACTTTTAACCAGCTGCACATTCCTTATTATTTTCGCTGTCAACGAGATTAGCCTAGGTCGTCGGACCCAAGGCGTATTTACTTATTTTTAAACGGGAGCTCAAAAAGTACAACATGGACATAGCAGTCTTTCCAGGAGCAGACGTTTCATGGAACAAATCTTTCAAGGACAAGATCAGACCATTCAAAGAAAATTGGATGGCAGGTGACAATGACAAAACTCGCACGAGGCGGAAATTTGTGTGCACCTTCACGACGTCTGATGGTGACATGGATCATGTGTGCATGGGATGAAATCTCAAATGAAATGATTCGAGCAGCGAAAGGTACAGAAAGACATTGCCATTTATCTTTAACAGTCTTATGCAGCATGTGAAATTCAAATAAAGTAGCTGTTTGTAATATTAGCCGATATTTTTATATACCTACCTGTACCGACACGACCGAAAAAATATTGCGTTCTGAAGGGTTTTGTTAATAATGGCCGGTCTCTAATAGCAGCCGGTCTCTATTAAGCGACGGGACCCGAGACTAGTTTTGCAAATAAACGCCGGGGGCCTTTATTGGAGCATATACGGTAGTAAGCTAACAGTAGGTACTTGTGGGCAACCTGTTAAATGCAGAGGGTATAGGCATTTGTTAAGACCTGTGTGATTTCAATAAGGCCAAATTGTTAGGTTGAGGTGACTGGGTTAGAGCATTTCCAAAACGGCAAGGCTTGTAGTTAATCATGGCGAGTACTAATGGACAGTGGTCTGAGGAGGAAAAGCAATCGGGCACCACTTATAAGGGTGTTGGGTGGCCAAGACATCAAAATGAGAGGCCAGTGAGGGCTGTCCCCATCTGGAACAAACCAACAGAAAGGGCTACCATGACACAAATCCCAGATAATTTTGATGTTCAACATCCAGTGCATCAAACCCTGCTGCATATGCTACTGCACAGCTGCAAGCTAGTCAGAGTGCCCATGCTTAAGCCCTATCCGTTGTTGAAAGGCTCTACAATGGAGATGGGTATCAGAACTGGAGCTTGGATCAGTGGAAGAACGTCACCTGGTCTGATGTATTCTGTTTTCTTTTGCTTCATGTTAATAGCCAGGTATTGTGCATTGTTTACCTATGGAAGAGATGGCACCAGGATGCACCAAGCTGGCAGAGGGAGTGTGACACTTTGGGGAAAATGTTCAGCTGGGAAACGTCTGGCCATTCATGTGGATCTTCATCGAATTCATACCAACTATCTAAACATGGTTGTAGGTCAGATGCACTCCTTCATGTAAATCATATTCCCACATTAAAGTGGCATCTTTCAGCAGGACAGTGTGCTCTGCCACACTGCACCAGTTGTTTGGGAAATGGTTTGAAGAACATGAGGTGTTTTGAGGTGTTGCTCTGGCTAACAACTTTGCTAGATCTTAGTGCGACTGAACATCTGTGGGATGTATCCAGCAAACGATGGTTCTGCTTCCCAACGTACAGGGGCTCTGGGATCTGCTGCTAATGTCCTGGTGCCAGACACCTTCAGAGGTCCTGTAGAATCCAGGCCTCTGCAGCTTTGGGCTGTGTTGGTGGACTATAGAGGAGCAACAACATATTGGGCTGGTGGTCCTGATGTTTTGATTCATCATTATACCTTTTGACTTGGAGTAAATACTTATATTTGAAGCCATGAAACTTCACTTGCCAGTGTAGTATCAGATAATTAGTTATTGTAAAATCAATCAATCAAATCTTAATCCTTTAGTTTTAATGCTGTTTTAAATATGCCACCACAAGCTTATAGGTTTACTGCTGACAATGATTTTCTTGTTCCTGGTTCTTTGACATCTGAAATTTTTGAAGATAAGGCAAGCTGTGTTTAGTCCTGTTTCATTACTTTGTCCAATTGCAACGTCCCAAATTTTGATAACACTACCCATACAAATGTAAAAATAAGTAGGTTCAGATTATGTAGCATCAACTATTTTACTTTTTCTTTTTTCAGGTTTCCCTCTAGCAATCAGGGTGGTGCAGGACCAAGCCAGGGTTCAGCAGGTGGGAGTGGTGGCAACGTATTCAGCAATGATGACAATGATGATGACCTTTATGGTTAACTTTCAAAAGATGGACCAAATCTCTCTATCCTGATGGGCCACGTTTTGAATCTCCCAACATTAAAACTCCTTGAATTTTAGGACTCCGCTTCTTACTGTGTTTTTTTTTTTTTTTTGGTTTGTTTTTTGTTTTTTTTTCCTTTTTTTTTTAATATCCCCTTTTTCACCCATCTCAGTTCAAAATAAGCATGTAGCTATTTGTATTCTGTGCTCTTGTCATGAGAGCAATTATTAAAGAATCACATGATCTTTTCTCAATATAAAGGGGTGTTAAAAATTGACCATAGAAAATCTTCATTCTACAGACTCTTTAATTCACAAACTTACAGTGTCGGCCACTCTAGGAATGGGCACAATGCTGATATCTAAGGAGAAAAAAAATCCTAATGACTCTTCCTTTTTTATTATAGTAGCATAATGTATTACAAGTTTGAAAGAAAAGAAAAAGTTAAATAAAATCTTAAGAATTGAATCATTATGTTAATGGGTGATAGTGTTTGTAAAAAGCATGTTCTCCTGTGGCTGCTGGCTTCTGCACCATTTTTCATTTGATAAGGCAATTAATGAATAAGGGACTAAAAATGTAGCCAGCAGTCCGCTTCCTATGTGTGAAATTAATAAGGAGTCAGAAGTGAAGTGGACTACAGTAAATCATAAAATATTCAAAAACATGTAAATCGTATCATGAAAATAAATGCAAATATTATAAGTTTACATTTGATATGTATTTGTATAAACCACAATAAAGGTGAAAAGTGTTGCATATGGTATATGCAGTTCTAAAAGAATTAGTTAGGCACTAGGTAATAAGAAATCAAGTGTTTCAATGCAAATAGAAACCTGTTCATGTAGTTTTTCATACAGCTGGTATTCTTACTTTTTTTTTTTTTTTTTTTTTTATTACTACAGTAGCGTCATCAAAGGCGGAGAAACGCAGCGTTAGAACAGTTTTGACGAGAACCGGCCATTCAGCCCAACCAGCTGAACAATCCTATCCACCTAATTTCACAAACTGCAGTCCAGTTAATGAAGGCCCCCAAACTTCTCTCAGTACTTCACTTGGTAATTTTATTCCATGTATCTGTGGTTCTCTGTGTGAAGAAACTTTTTAATGTTAGTGTAAATAATCAAGTTTCCAGCTGTGTCCCCATGTTTTGGTTGAAGAATTTATTTTAAAGTAACAGCCTGGATCCACCTTACTGATTCCTTCCTAATTTTAAAAATGCAGCTATGTCCTCTCTTAATCACAGTTTGCTTAAACAAAAAGATTCAGCTCCATTGGCCTTTTGTCATAGTTCATATTTCACACTCACGGCAGTCGTACTCAAAGAATTTTTTTTTTTTATTAAATCCATATTTTGGAACCTTTCCATGCTTTATCATTGGAGTAACATTTTAACCTAAAGCAATTCTATATGACAAATCCTGTTCCTTTTAAACAGTTGTGACCTGTATGGGGTGAGTCATAATCCAAAACACCAACATAGGGGATTAAAAAATGACGAAAAAAAAAAGGCTTTAACAAAACCTAAATAAGTAGTTCAGTATAGGGGAACAGCAAAGGACAACAAAAGACAGAAAATAGTCTTGCCGTTTAGTTTTGTCCCTGGCGATAAGAGACCCCTGCTTGGTATCTTACACGTTTGCCCTGCTCACCTTCCAGTACTTTTTCTCTCCTTCGTCCAGCTAAACAAATGACCCTTTGCCTCCCAACCTTAAGCTCTGTGAGCAACTGCTCCCTTTTAAGCACTTCCAGAACCCCCCACTAACATCAGTCTCGGGTTGTGTATTGGATAGAAATCCACCAGATACTTGAATGTTAGCTTTGCTACAGAGTTATTATGGTGAGGGCCATATTGATTTGTCTTCCCCAAGTATGCCTGTGAGGCATTGGCACCTTAGCCCCCACCCCCCCAACAGTCTGGGGAACCAGCTATTAGGCATCTATTACGACTCATGGGGTCTTGAATAACCTGCTGCAATGGTAGAGTCCTTTGGTGATGTCCTTAAAATTTCAAACCAAAAAATGAAGATGTGATTAAAGTGCACATTTGCAGAATTTAAGGGTATTTGCATCCATTTTGGTCAGACCATGTAAAAAATTACAATTTTAATAAACATTCTCCAAGGGGGGCACACCACCTGTCCCTACTATGACTGTTGGCAGCAATTCTCTAGCCATTATGGAGGGCACTGCAGTATGTGTTGTAGCCCAACCATTTATTCAAACAAGAGTAGTATTTCACACTAGTCGGTGTGCACGTTTTCATGTGTACATACAGTGCTTGTTTATAAAAAGAGGAATACAGTCTTGAAACCTCAAACACCAACTACTCATGCTTGACAATGGCAGTAATCCATACCTGCACTTGACTTGCTCATCTGCACTTCTCCATTCCATTGTTACTCTAAAGTGCTTCCTGATGTCTCCCTTTCAGCCGACACCTTGCCGCTGGTCTTGGCATTCGCTGATCCTTCAATGACCACCATCCCCTTCTGCACAGTCCCGCAGGAATTGGTGGCACTACATCTTGGCTACCCTGGTCACTGTCTTTTTTGTTTAGGAGATCTGCCACTGATCTGGAAGAAACGAGGCCAGAAAACGAAACTCCTCTCTTAAATCCCTCTTGATGCCTCTATATTGCTGACTCTTGGGTGATTAGTGCTCTCCATCAGATGTAATTCAGGGCAGATGGGTGAAGCTGAAACAAGTTACCATCACACCACTGCTTCAATGATCCTCGCAGTCTCTAATGCTCTCTCAATCTGAACGCTGCCTCTCCATGTGGCCAACAGCCTCCCCTCTAAATCCGTTTGACGCATCAGTCCCCCTAACGCCATTCACCGTGCCACTACCAGAGCATGATAACAATTTGCAACAACCTCCTCTTAACTATTTTATGTTCTCGTTCAACATCAATAGTTAAAATACCAAATGTCGTCACACCAGCAGGTTATGTGTAAAGCTGATTGAATTCCCTGACCACATAGTGATTGAACCTCAATGTTGCCCCCCATCCTCACAGAGCTGGAGTAGGAGTTGTCCTTCAGGCTCCTTGTACAGGATGAGCCAAAAAGTACCACCACATTTCAAACGTTTATTCTACAAAAACACAAAATAAATTTCATTATGACACATGAAAGGGTATTCAAAATAGATTTTTCACTGTGTTTTAAAAATGTCTTCAAGGTGGTGGACATCATTAGTGATACACTTGAAGATGATTTTTGAACACTCGCGTGACTTGTTTGGCCATTTCAAGGGCAAGAGCGGTGATTTCATGGCGAGTAGCATCCTTGAGGGCTTTCAAGGTTTTGAGGACAGTGTGTGTATACCTTCGACTTGAGTTAACCCCACAAGAAGAAAATGCACGGAGCGAGATCAGACAGATGTGAAGGCCATCCCACATCGCCGCACAGGGAAATGGGCTTCCCCAGAAACATCTCCTACAAAACTTGCATGGATCTCTGTGGCATATGAGCTGTTGCTTCATCCAGTTGAAACCAGGCATCCACCACATCCATTTCTTCCACTTTGGGCTGCACAAAAGTTCTCTAGCATTTCAGTGTAACATTCTGAAATGATTGTGACTGTTGCTCTCCCCCCTCAAAAAAGTAAGGGCCTACAATGCCAAATTCTGCAACGGTTCACAAAACTGTAACACTTGCTGTGCAGTGGTCTCTGATGAAGTTCATGAGGGATGGTTTTAGCCCAGTAGCAAATGTTTTGCTAATGTATGCAACCATTCAAATGGAAATGTCTTGTCGCTGCACATGATGATGACATCTAACGAATGTTCGTGCACAACTCTCTACAGCTCTCCCAGTCTCTCTCTGAGTTCCTGCACTACCATCATTTTGTATGGATGGAAATTAAGGTCCTTGTGCAAAATCTCCTCAAAGACGTGTTGGAAATGCCTAAGACGACGCAGGTTGCGTGCTTAACGTCTAGGAGGCTGCAAAATTGATGACCTTACAGCTTGGATGTTTTCAGGCGTTCGTACAGTCCGAGGACGGCCTGGAGATTTTCTGTTGAGGGTTGTATCCGTCTGTCTAAATTTAGCCACCCACTGAAGAATTGTTTTCTGATTTGGGACGTCACCATTAGGAGGAATGCTGAAGTGTGTTCGGAAGGTGCGTTGCATAGTGATGATGGATTCGTTGTTTTTGAAGAATGTTTCAACAACGAAAGCACGGTGTGCACCACAGACCAAGGCATGTTGCCAACTGAAAACTACAAGGGATCGCCTATCAAAGGACCGCCCCACCAACTCGGCTGCCTCTACCTCGTGCAAAGATCTTGAGAAATGTGGTACTTCATTTGGGCTCACCCTGTATGTTCATTAGGAGCTTAAGCACCCATCAACCAGTCTTGCATGGTTTAAAAAAAAAAAAAATTATCCTAAAGTATTTATATTTATAGAATATATCTTCATTTTAGAAACGGGAATTTGAGCTCGTAATTTAGCGCAGAACGACATTGAGGGTTGCCCATTCACAGTTTCCATTTCACCTAGAGTTTGCCTTCTAAAATGGGTGAAATTGACCTGATTGCAGTGGATTATTTTTAGATGCTTCTAAAAGGATTGCAAATGGCCTGATCTGAGTGGTTTATTTTTAGAGACTTGCTTTTAAGCCTTTGCTGATTTCCAAGCATGCATATTATATTTTTTGTATTAACAGCAGAAAGGATCCCCTGGAATGTACAGCAGAGATGCATGAAACTGCTTGAGCTCTCTGGTTATTGTAATGGCTAATCCTACGTCAGGCCAGGGATTCACGTGTGCCTATCAAACTAAGAAATTCTTGAGGGTTTATTCAGACGAGACTCTGAAGCAGACCATTTAACTCCAGATGTGTGGTTTTGTCACGTTTGAATACGTCAAAGTGCAACGCAGTCTGCTGAAGTTTCAGCCACCACCCATTTAAACTAGCCTGGCACCTTCTGAATAAACACAAAAAAACAAGACTTTAAAAATACAGTAAATCCTCACTTAGCTACAGATTCTGCACTGGGGGTGGGGGGGGGGGGGGGTTGGGTCAAGAGGTCACTGGAAAGGGGTGTGTGGCACTCCCGGTATCCCTGCAAAAGGACAAAGGTTCAAGCCTTGAATCCTGGTGCTTCCTGTCTTGCTCTATGGATGAGACATGGATGCTATCCAGTGACCTGAGATGAAGATTCTACTCCTTTGGTACTGTGTCTCTGTGAAGAATCCTTGAGTAGCGCTGGGTTGACTTTGTGTTGCTCACGGAGTCCTGAATGAGGCACATTACCTTCGTTGTGAGGGAGCGTCAGTTACGGTACTACGGCCATGTGGCGCGATTCCCTGAGGGTGATCAGGCTCACAGAACCCTCAGTGTTGAGGACCTGAGTGGGTGGACAGGCCAAGGGGGGGGATGCCAACGGAACACCTGCCTGCGGCATTTCTGGAGGGTGGGACTGGACCGTGTGTCTTCCTGGGAGGTTGCCAACCAGGATCCCGATCTGCTTTGTCATGACCTCACCTACTTGTACCTTTTCACACAGTTGCCTAATGCACAGAGGCGGCCTGCACTCTGAAGTTTATCTGCTCATCTTGTTCTCGCAGCTTCTGTTGTGTTAACAGGTCTCCACATTCTGATAATAATCCACATCTTCTCAGTATGAGTAAAATATTTTTTCCAGATGCATTTTAAAAATTGTAGCAAGGCATAGTGCTCCTAAGCACAAACCTCTAGTGCTGTGCTTAAGTTGGTCACATTACGTAACATTTTGTTGTGGAGTACGTCAGATTTGCTGATGGCAGTTGCTGCTCTTGTTGTTGCTACGTGTCAGATAACTGAAAGTTGAAGCCCACGCCACATTTACTGACACTAGCTGTGGTGCGTTCACCCGCAGTTCTGACCTTTTTTTTCTTTTTTCCCATTCCATTTTAGTACATCTGACACAAGACAGAGCTGAGCTTCCTACTTTGTGAGGTTCAAGACATGCGTGTTCCTTCTCTTTGCTGCATTCTATGCATTGTACTTCCGACTAA
Source organism: Erpetoichthys calabaricus (assembly GCF_900747795.2). NCBI lineage: Eukaryota > Metazoa > Chordata > Cladistia > Polypteriformes > Polypteridae > Erpetoichthys > Erpetoichthys calabaricus. The sequence continues at coordinate 177,257,263 of NC_041400.2, read as the reverse complement.
ATACTTGTTGGTTTTCACGCAAAGAGCCCAACAATGAAACTGGTTTGATTTTAGCCTAATTTCTTAAAATTATGGGCCACAGAGCCCCAAAGGGTCACATATGGTTTGTGAAGTATCTTGCGATGGGTCGCCAGTAATAAGATGGTGGATGTGACAGTCGTGGCCAGTGCTCTAGTAGTTAATTGAGGAGCTGTGCTTCAAATTCTGATGCACTGTTTCTGTGCTCAACTGCCAATGTGTTTTGATGGTGACCTTCACAGAACAGTGAGAGATCAGTGATGGTTCTTCTAGTCAGACTTGGCCTGTCATGCAGACTGTGAACCTTAAATGGACCAAAGACAAGTTTCACATTTCATTTCTCGGTGTCTTAATCTAACTAACTTTGGACATCCTTGTGATGTGCCCTAACACCTCCATCTATCTCTTGTTCCGCATGTACCTTCAACGCCTTTCCTCTGTACTTGTGTGTGTGTGTTTGTGTGAACGACTCTTCACCAACACTTCCTCCATAGAGTGTGTTCTTGTAAAGTCTTCATCTCTGAGTCGGTTATTATTTTTGAGTGCCCCTTCTCGCCTCCCGTCTGGTTCTTCTTGCCGTCTTTGAAGGTGACGCTCTCACTGTGCCTCATCCGCCTTCACTCCTCCTTGTGCGTCTCACACTTCCTCTTTCATTCACATCAAAAAAGTCAAACTGACCAATCAGATCACTCAGAGGGCCTGGACATGCAGACCTCTGTGTTTTATCATATAGTAGATAAATGTTAAGGTATGCCTGTTTCTCATGCGATTACTCCCTTACTCTTGGTCTCGATTGTAAGCTTATGACCAGATACATACTGGTATTGATGTGAGAGACCAGCAGCCTCACCAAACTGACCTGTACTTGGGGGTTTCTTAAAGTGATACAAGAAGTAAGTGACATGGTGGGAAAAAAAATGAAGACTAATGACATTTACTGACTGTTGAGGCTGATGATGTAACAATGAAGACCAAGATGAATGCTGAATGTCAAGTGTGGGATATACAAGAATGTGAAAGAAGAGTGGTTTTTGGGGGGGGTGTCTGTGTGCAGCTACAGTGGATTGAATCTTGATCAAAAGCTTATGGCCTGATAACTCTTAATTTCCCACAACAAGGTATGTACATGTTCAGAATTCTTATTTAGGTGTAAGTATTTATTGCTCATTGAACATAAACAACTCCAGAATAGGAGAAAGAGGAGAAAGTAAGAGAGTGGCAACATCTGCTGAATGGCAAGCACATTACAGAAGCTGCCTGCTTCAGATGGAGTGGTTGAGGTGCAGGCAGAGAAAGCTTATATGTATGCACAACAAAAACCAGGACACAGAATACAAGGACAACAGTAAAATAAAGATAAATTAGCACTGTAAGCCTAATTTTGGAAAGTCACACCATGACTTTTTTTTGTGGTGAAAACAAAACAGTCTTGCCAAAACACAAAGGTTTAGCTTGCTCTTTACCCGAGGACCGTGTGTTTCCTAGTTAGAAAATGAAAGCTGTAGACAGTACAGAAGATTCGATTCAGCTTTATTGTCATTGTACAGGTGCAACGAAATGCAGTTATCGCATACCTCCTGGGGTCAGAGCACAGAGTGAGCCATTGTACAGCAAGCACCCCAGGAGCAATTACAGGTTAAGGGCCTTACTCAACGGCCCAGTGGAGTAGGATCCCTTCAGGCAGTAATGGGATTTGAACTGGCAGCCTTCCAGATAGCAGTCCAGAGCCACCACTGCATTCTTAAGTTTAGAAACCTGGGGTTATGGAACAGACAGTGCCCTCCAAAGTGTTGGGGGCAAAGATGAATTGGTCCTTGATTTACCCCTCTACTTCATAGTTTAAAATTACAGATCAATAGAATTCAGATGTGATAAAATGGACATTACAGACTTTCATTTAAGGGGATTTACATGTGTTTTGGTCACATCATACAGAAATGACAACACTTTTGTATTCTTGAGGTGTTAATACACCTTAGAATTCATTGTGCCACTGCCATCATAGGTGTCATCATCCGTGAAGTGTGCCAGCCATCCATGCCCAAGCCATAACACCCCCATCACCACCATGTTTAACAGATGAGGTGGCCTGCTTTGGCTCTTCATCAGTTCCTTTTTGTCTCCACACTTCACTGATGAGGTTCATCTTTGTCTCGTTTGTCCACAAAACCTTTTTCCAGAATTCTGCAGGTTCGAAGTCCTTTTTCACAAACTAATCTGACCGTCTTGTCTTTTTGGCTAACTAGTGGTTTGCATCTTGCATTGTGGCCTCTGTGTTTCTGTTCATGAAGACTTCTGCTGATAGTCGTCTCTGACACACACACACACACATTGGCCCCCTGAAGACTCTCTCTGGTCTGTCACACAGGCGTTGCGGGCTTTGTCTTACCATAGTGAGGATTCTTCTGTCATCAGCAGTGGAGGTCTTCCTTGGCCCACCAGTGCCTTTGTGATTATGGAGCTCACCAGTGTGTTCTTTGTTCTTCATGATATTCCAGACAGTTGATTTTGGTCATCCTAAGGTTTTACTGATGTCTCTAAGTGTTTTATTCTTGTTTTTCAGCCTCATGATGGCTTATTTCACTTTCATTGGCACAGTTCTTCTCCTCATGTTGAACAAGGGCAACCACAGACTCCAAAGGGTAGAAGCAAGCCGAGGTATCTTATGGAGCAATGAAACCCACCTGAGGAATCAACAAACACCTGAGACGCCAATGGTGCCAAACATTATGGTGCCCTGAAATGGGGGGACTGTGTAGAACGAGTGCAGTTTCTACACCAAAATGTATGCAGGTAACCCTTAAATGAAAGTCTGCAATGTGCACTTTAATCACCACGGCTGAATTGTTTCATTTGTGATTTTAAACTGTGGAGCAGACGGATAAATCAAGGAAACAATGTGTCTTTGTCCCAAACATCATGGAGGGCTCTGTAATTTGAAAGTTAAGACTTAACAAATCCCATGGCAAAGAGCAGCATGGAGTAGATGTCATGAAGGTGGTGACTGTCGAGCAGTGGAGTGTTGGGAGTAATGAGAAGGTTAGTAGCAAATCAAGAAGTGCTAATGGTATAATAAGTATTAATCAGTTAATAAAATAAATGAATGGTCCTTATTTTAACTGCTAATGACTAATTTTCTAGGTTTTAGATTTCTCTTCAGTGGGCCCTTTGATACATCAGATTTTTCCCACCAGTCTTGTACTGGAATATGGGTCTAGCGTGTCCTTGGGTTTAAAGTGGCAACTTACAGTGGATACCAGCGCTTGGCCAAATGCAATAAAAAATACATTATGACGGGCTCTTCAGAGCTTGGAGAGTGGCTGGTTTTATGCTATACGTCCACAAGATGGAGCCAAACTCATTGTGGAAACCACGGTACCAGCACTGAAGCAGATTTAATGTTTTAAAAAATATGATAAAAGAAGCTTCATAGTCATACAAACTGGCAGTTCTCATTCAATACTTTGCCAGACTTATTTTCTCATAAATGAAAATGGCCCATCTTTGTCCGAAAGCATTTTCTTTTTTTTTTTTCCACATTTGCTCAATGAAGAGCATGGCAAAGTGGGCTTCACCTGGCATGTCTCGCCATCTTACAATCAGCAGCACCCTTTGAGTGTTGCAGCACTTTTACTCCTAAAGATTCACTTCATAGAATATCACCCACCACGTTCAATTTGCATTTTGCTCAGATTTATAAAATTTCCTTTCTGCCAATTGTTCTTTCTTCTATGTGGGGGTCCATGTTTTCTAGGTCTTGGCCTGGTGTCTACGGCCGGCTGCCTTTCCTGATGCCAACTCTCCCCATTGATCCAGGCTGGGTGCCTTTCTGCCACTTCGTCTATCTACATCCTTTTTTCTATTACAAAGTCACGTGAAGCTGGAATTCTACCCCACAAACGCCAGTAGACAGGAGCCAGACCTTAACTGGACATCATCCACTTGCCGCTTTACCCATATTTGGTTAATTTAAAGATGACAATTGGCTAAACAAGCACATTTTTAGTAAGGACACGAGAGAACATGAAGAAAGCTGCAGACACGTCTCAGCGACGGGGGGCCCACTTAGTGAACAAATACGAAAGCAAAGAGCCGAGAGTTATGTCTGCTCCAAAGTACAAAGCATTCCACTGAAAGTGGGATATCATGTATGAAATGAACAAGTGAGGAAATGCACACATCTTCTACTGTATATACCGTGTATCTTATACAAAGGCATGGATCCTTCTAGAAAGTAAACATAAAACTCAGCATGCAAGTAAAGTTTTTCCCCCTTGCATCAGGTTGTTTATTTGTAACGGTGCAATGTGCTCTCTGCACACATAAAAGATGTTTACATCTGGGGTGTCCAACTTCGCAACTGGTGCTTTTCATTCTAACCATCTTCTTAATTAGGGAGCTGTTTTTGCTGCTGATTAACTTGTTTTGCCTTCGTTTTAATTGGCGTGACTCAGACCTCTTAGATGTTTCTTTTTCCTTAAAGAGCAGCCACACAAAACAAGCCACCACATGACCAGCAAACCTAAAAATAAAAAAAGGTGAAGATCTCGGTCACGTTGGTCTGCTCAGGTCACCCAAACATCTTGAAAATGAACAGTCTGCTGTGGCACAACGAGAGCAGCAACAAGTCCGGATATTCAACAACGGCTTTGATTAACAGCAAGAATTGGCTTCTCATTAAGAAACTGGTTGGGGTTTGAAGACCCAATTTAGCTGGTCGTCTGTTGGCTTGTTTCACGTCTCATTTCTGTTTGGCGGTCATTTAATGAAGAAACAAATCAATTCGGAGGATTAAATCCTTAAAAACAGGGCTATTAAAATGAAGGGCAAAAGAGTTAATTAGTAGTGAAAACTGGTCACTGATTAAGAAAAGGGTTAGAATGAAAACCTGCAGCCCACCGGGACCGGAGCTGGACACCCCTGGTTTACAGGTTCACCAAGTGTTGTTTTTTATCAGACTTTTTGACTGTAGACAGTTTATGTTCTTCTGTCAGATGAGGCTAACGAGAGCACCATGGCTCACCGCCCCTACTTGGAGTGCCACTTTCATGAGGCGTTGGATTGGTTTACAAATGTGACACACGGTGAGCCGGCTACTTGTCCCCCTAGTTTTAAGCACAATTCACTCACGGTTGACTCCAGACGTCTGGCTCCGCGAGACTAGTGCTGAAATGGGTCTTGTCTTGCGTCCGCTGCTGCTAAGCTTAGCTCCTACTTTTTGCAACCATGGATTTAAATAAGGCTAAAATTTATCATTGCATTATTTCTGACTGACTTTGTAACTGTATACTTGTAATGTAATCTAATAATATACATATATAACCAATAAATTCTTCACTGAGCCAAAACCAAACTCACAAAGGTAGTCTATAATGCTAGAACACTCAAGGAAGTACAACCATAAAGCACGTGACACATAACTCATGACAACAGAGTTCTTCAGAATATAAATCAGGAAGAAGAATAAAAGCAAGACCCTAAAACAAATCAATCGTACAAACATCCAAATACCCACCCAGAGGCCACCCCAGAGCGGTGATGCCATGGAGCAGGTCCGAGACGGCAATCCACTTGTCCCACTTGATCTGAAGCTGTTTCCGGTAGCTAGCAGAACACCTAAGGGATGAGAGGAAAGAGCACAAATAAAGATAAATCCAACAGGCACGACAGTCTTCATTACAAGCAGTCAGTGCTGCCACCTAACGGCTATGAGGTACCCGAGTCAAATATGGAAGGTTACACACTTCCCCACACCAAAGACATGTTTGTGAAAATGGATATACAGTAGTTGTGTGTTGACTGGCATGACATGTAGGGTGGATAGATAGATAGATACTTTATTAATCCCAAGGGGAAATTCACATACTCCAGCAGCAGCATACTGATAAAGAACAATATTAAATTAAAGAGTGATAACAATGCAGGTATACAGACAGACAATATCTTTGTATAATGTTAACGTTTACCCCCCCCCCCCAAGGGTGGTATTGAGGAGTCGCATAGTGTGATTGATGCACGATCTCCTCAGTCTGTCAGTGGAGCAGGACATTGACAGTAGTCTGTCGCTGAAGCTGCTCCTCTGTCTGGAGATGATACTGCTTAGTGGATGCAGTGGATTCTCCATGATTGACAGGAGTCTGCTCAGCGCCCGTCACTCCGCCACAGATGTCAGACTGTCCAGCTCCATGCCTACAATAGATCCTGCCTTCCTCACTCACCAGTTTGTCCAGGCGTGAGGCGTCCTTCTTCTTAATGCTGCCTCCCCAGCACACCACTGCGTAGAAGAGGGTGCTCGCCACTACCACCTGATAGAACATCTGCAGCATCTTATTGTGCCACCTTGTGCCCAGCTGTTTGGAAAGAAAGAGACTCAGGGTGATGGAAGGTCAAGAGCTCACTACAGTTTAGCTAAGAACAGGCGCCCATGGTGCCAACACAGACCAAGATGGCAATCTCTGCTGTGAGGTGAATGCCAATGACTACTTACAAATGATTTACAATAATAAGTGTTTTATTTTACAAAAATCTTTTTTCTTTACAGTATATAAAATATTTTACATATTGCATATGTTTTATATTTTGACACAATTGCTTTCACCAACTTTTAGACAATATTTCAAATAAGTCACCTACTACATTAATGAAAAAAAACCCCCTCATATTTCATGGAAGAGTGAAAAAAAACAAATCCGACATAAACATTATGTGAACATAATTACTAAATTATCACTGCTTTTGCCAATTTTCTGAAAATAAAACCGTGACGTTTTATGCAATTTAAATCCTATTTTTTTTTTTGTGCTCAACAAAAAATTCTTAATACTGAAAATCTCGCAGATCTGTTTTGCTATACAACTAAAGTGAGTGGCACAAAAGGAAAATATTTGTACTCGTATGAAATAAACAGAAAACTGTGAAAAGAAATGCAAACCTGTGACTGCGAACACACAATCAGATAGTTACAGAATAAATCAAAACTTCAAGTGACTGAAAAAGAACAGTGCCGGCAAAAACAAATACTCCATTGTTATTCCTAACGTATTGTACATCCTCTCAGTGACATCATATTTCTGCTTGTGTGAGTAGGTCCAACTGTGTGTGTGCTCTTCTGGTCCTCAAGTGTCACATTGTCCCAAGTGACAGTGCAGAATGTCACAACATAACACCTGTGATCCACGCACGGCTACACCCAGTACTGTTTAGTGCAGACGACGGGAAGTTGATGGTGCATCTGCTTTATCATGTGGTTGCGCTTCTTATAGTTTGGGTCATAGTAATCCCATTCTAGTCCTGATGCCCAGAGTGCATTGGCACAGCCTTCACTGTCCGATGATAAGATACGTAAAGAAATCCCTTAAAGAAAGAAGGAAACAAAAGGCAAATATTAAATCAATTTGAACGTTGTGTCTAGCAAATTACAAAAGCCATACACATACAGAGTACAGGGAGTTCATAAAATGAAGGAAATTGTGCCAGTCGTCTACGGCAAGCACAGTACGTGCCAGACCTAAACAGTAATAAAGCACACTAGATGCTATTTTGGTCAGTCTGATTGTTAATTAGCAAACAGGAACATTCAGCTTTTTATGGAAGCTCAATAAAAAATACACATATATACACCTACAAAACAAAAAGGGAATATTTCAAAGCGAGGGATTCTTTTCTATACCCACTGTACATACACATTACATCGTGACAAACAACACCCACCTCTCAAACACACACCAGAATAACTCAAAGAAAATATCTGACTTGGCTAATGATAAAAGAAGTCCCAGTCACAGTGACAATGGTGTACTACTGTAGGTACAATGGAGCCCCCCCTAGTGTTTCTTGACACACCCCTGCTGAATGATTTATTGTGTGAAAGTCCTCAGAGTGTCAGAGGGAGGATGTGCAGCGTTGTGCATAAAGGCACTCCGTTTCTCTCCTTTGCTACAACCTCGAGGGGTTCCACAGTGTGTCCTATAACTGAGCCTGCCCTTTTGAAGTGATGCTGCCACCACAGAGGAAAAACAAAAAAAATGCACTGGCCATCGCAGAGTTGTAGAATATATGAAGGATGTGCTTGGCGTGTGTGTTTGTGTGTGTGTGCCCTGCAGTGGGCTGGCACCCTGCCCAGGATTTGTTCCTGCCTTGCGCCCTGAGTTGGCTGGGATTGGCTCCAGCAGACCCCCGTGGCCCTGTGTTAGGATATAGCAGGTTGGACGATCACTGATTGAATGACTGACTATCTCTGTCTTTATCTACTAGGAAAAAAACGCCTGCTCTTCCCTCCCTTTCCTCTACAGATCCCAGTTTAGCTGGTCATTGATGTGGACCTCTAACTTGTAGCAGTGCACCATCACCACATCTACTCCAGACATAAATAAAAGACCAGTTGATTGGGTTTGTTAATGTTAAGCTGAAGACAATCATGTCTGCACCAAGAAACAAAGTTCTCCACCCAATTCCTTTCCTCGCTCTCTCTCTCTCACACCCTTTGTCAATCCCTTAAATGTGCGTTTAGGTCGCACACTGTAGTAACGCACCTGAGAAATCCCAAACACCTGTGACTATACTAATACAATCTACACTAGAGAATCCATTCCCGGGCTCCTGATTCCCGGGAATGAAACTGCTGTAATTCCCAGGGAAAAAGGGAACGGCCAAGCTCGCATATATATCTCGTGTAAAAGTGTAAAAATCGATCAAGAAATAACAGTTATAGTTGAAAATAATTAAGGTGGCGCCATTGCTGCAGCTTGCACTTCATCAGACAACAGCTTTGAACAGCAACTTGAAATTGCAATGCGTTAGTCTGTTGCATTCACTTTATCTGTGCCAAAAAACTTGCCATCACAGAATGATGACATGAAACTGGATGCATCAGTAAAAGCTGAAATGGCGGTGTTTCAGCGCAACGGCAAGCGCGGGTGTTGTTTAGAACAAGTGTATCAGTATCTGATGACTGTGGAGGCAGAGCGTGCTTTCTCAGCGGCTGGCGTACTTCTGCACAAAGGTGCGTTCTTGCCTGGACGACCATATGCTGGACACGTTAATAATAACGATAATAATTCATTACATTTATATAGTGCTTTTCTCAGTACTCAAAGCGCTATCCACACAGGGAGGAACTGGGAAGCGCACCTACGATCTTCCACAGTCTCCTTACTTCAAAGCAGCAGCACTACCACTGCGCCACCTGTGACGACGTTGTGCTTTCTACGCTCTTATTACCACAACTAAAGATACATGTACTTATATGACAGCATGAACTGCTTATAGATAAGGTTAGTCTTTTATTTGTGTCAACATATTGCAGCAGGTTTTATTAAAAATAAGTGTCGGTCGTTCTAAAACCGTTCACATGTGAGATGCATGTGCACTGTACACTGTGTCATCCCTGGGAGCCCGGGATTCCCGAATTCCTGGGAATGGATAAACCCGTCCTAATCTACACTCCTCAAAATATAACTGTAATAATACATCAAGTCTTCAAATACATTTAAATCATTAACTGAAACCGTTCCCAGTAATAGGTAATCTGGAGTTTTGTTTGTTTTTTCTGTCCACCCTGGCCATCGGACCTTATTCCTTTTCTATGTTAACTAATGTTGTTTTATTTTAATTTCTTATTTTGTCTGTTATTTTTCTTTTCTTCATTATGTAAAGCACTTTGAGCTACTTTTTGTATGAAAATGTGCTATATAAATAAATGTTGTTGTTCTAGGTGGATCGGTACTTGGCCTCAGGTTCACAGCCCCCTTAAACTTGGTACCACAATGAGAAATAACTCATAGGCTCCCTTTGCCCTGTCACCTCAGACCTCATGGCCCACAGTAGTTTGTGTGAAATGACTACATCTGTTGAAATACCTCCTGCTTTAACATTTCACATCACAAAATTTCACAGGACAAGCATCTTGCAGCTATAGGGCCTGATAAATATCTTGGTAAGTGGACTACGATTTTTGTTTTTTTTAATGTCCCAAATTGGAAACGTCTTTAAACATCAGACAAGACATAAAATCCGAGTGTAGTGTAAAAGAAGTGTTTATGTCTCACCTGCACTAGCTCCGAAGTCACTGTCCAAGCCCGGGCCCAGCGTGGACGCGTTACCCGAGTTGATGAACTGCGTCTCCTCGTGAGGAATGCTGCTTGCGTACTCAAAACGAATCGAGTCTACCGGACTCATGATGACAATATGTCTCTCGTTCTGCAGGCTCATTGTACTGCTCCTGCGCATACCCCTTCTTTTAGGTTTGTCCTAATTAAGATAACAATAATAACAAAATCATCACCTATTAAAAAAACGAGCATATATAACATTCCATAAACCTTTACTCTGCTTTACAAAGGTGTCTTACAGCCGACATTATTCAAAAGGAGATTAAAATCATTTTCTGAAAAGGAGGAGGTTGGGAACATGCGCTGACTACAGCGTGTTGCCGCACACCCACCACGTGGCAAACACACTCTAAAAATAATGATTACAGAAATGATGTTTTGGCGATAGGATGTCTTCAATAGGGGAACAAACAGAAATAAATACACCAACAGCAAGAAAACTCAGGTGACATGATGGATCCCGGGACCGGCTCTCAGTTCCCTGCCTGATAACTGTCTGTATCGTTACATATCACTTGTTATTCATTTGCGTTTTCTCAGTATTAACGTCTCCATCTACATCTCAAAATCATGCAGCTTGTATTGCTAACTTTACCCAAGTAAAGCTGCAGCCATAGTTCACATGTCTTGTTTAAGCAGACTAATATTGTATATCGTCACAGTGCGTGTAAAACATTAAGATTGTTCTATGGAGAAAAGCTGAGAAGGTGTCTGCCAATGGTGCAAAATTCCAATTACGGGGAACCTCGAAGAACATCACTGGGAAAGAGTAGTCGGTGGTCACAGCGGAGTCTGTTCACACAATCAGTGCTTGTATCTGGAACGTTGGCGGTTCAAAACCCGTTACTACTAGAAGGCCTTGAGCAGGGCCTTTAACCTGAAAATTGCTCTAAAGGTGTTGTACAAATACTGACCCTGCACTCTAACCCCTCAAAAGACAAATCAAAAAAATCAAAAGATAAATAAACTGACTGCATGGAGACCAACACATGACACGGATAACAGTGTGAAGTGAAACAGACAAAACAGCAAGCCCAGGTATCAAAATGCAGGTGCAGGTTACAAAGAATTCAAAGCAAGTTAGTATCAGGGTATAACTGGGGCCTAGTCCTAATTTAGCAGTACCCAAACAAAGTAGAAGATTGACTTTGAGTCGGTGAGATATAATACATTTATTGCCATCTTCTTATATAATACGGCTGTCCGTTTGTCTGTCCAGGATTTTAAATCACCCGTAGCTCGCAAACCGTTTGAACTATTGACCTGAAATTTGGTACACATATACTACGTGACGTCTACTGTCCGCTTTCAGGGTGATGACTGACCTCCAAGGTTATTCCTCTTTATATTTAATTTTCTTGTAGAATCAACTCTCGGCAGTGGCCAGCAGGGTGGCTATGCGGCGCATGCATACGGACACTATTCTCATCCCTACCACCTTCGCCGTCACTTCCTCATCCTCTTCAGATCTTAAATCATTGTTGAGGCAGATTGAACATTTAAGTGCCGGCTTAAGTGAAAAATTAAGGAAAATGTACTAAATAATTGTAACACAAACACTAACTTAATCAGTTTTAACGTGAAAAGATGCTGATGAAAGAAGAGAAGAAGCAGACCGCTAGGGTGAAGAAAAGAAGGGCTGCTCAGGAAACAGCAAGCACATTAACCTCTGAGCAAACGAATGAGAAACGTACAGAGAAAGAGGAGGAAAACAAGGAATACTCAAGTCAAGTGTATTCGTGCAGTGCACCGCTACTGGTAGTAAATAACTTCCAATGTGAAGGATGTTAGGAGAGCACAGGGTTGTACTTTTCCCCCAGTCTGGACAACTTAAGAGGATTTAATAATTATGGAAACAGAAAAAAAAAAACCCGTAAGGATTATCTGACATCTTAATTTTAATGAAGAAAATATCATGACCATCACAAGGAAAGGAGAAGAAATGCACAGACTGCATAGGATAATTAGAGGTCTGAGATGCAGGCCAGAAGTCTGTGAGAAGTGGGTGAAGTAGGAGGAGAGTCATGATAGGACAGATGGCTGAGTCAGTGAGATGAAGAGTGCAGACTAATGAAGTTATTTTGGAAATAAATGGAGAACTCGTGGCAGCACTAAACAGAACATCACAAGCTGGCTGCGTTGAAATTCTGTTTAAAGTCTTGGAAGACACTCTTGGATTTTTATTTTTCAATTACGGTATATGTATAAATAGGTGATCAGACTAGTTACAAAATAATTGAGGGAGCTGTCCTGTACTAAAGCAAACCAATGCATTCAATGTGTAAGACAGAGAGAGCTGAATTCTACAATTAATCATCTTCTTCTTTCGGCTGCTCCTGTCAGGGGTTGCCACAGCAGATCATCTTCTTCCATATCTTTCTGTCCCCTGTATCTCATTCTGTTACACCGACCACCTTCATGTCTTCTCTCACCACATCTATAAACCTTCTCTTAGGCCTTCCTCTTTTCCTCAAGTAATGAATGTTCAAAATGAAAGTATAAAAAGAGTTATTCCCAATAATGTAAAACAAGGTATTCTGACAACAGATACTGTAATTTAAAAAAAAAGTGCTATTTGTGGGGATGACATAAAATAAATCACAAAAGAATGAGATCTGTTTTTGTTTAATCAAGACAAGTGGGAATAAATATTAAAGGCATTTTTCAGCAAAGTTCTCTTACTTTTATAAATGAATTTCTCATTGATCTATAGGGGAAAAAACCCAAGGAGATAACATACGTAATTTGACAAATGAGAGGAGACCATTCAGCCCATCAAGGCTGTTTGTTTAGCTAACAGCTAAGCTGTCCTGATGTCTCCTCCAGATTCTTCTTAAAGGTTTTCAAAGTTTCTGCTTCAACTCCATGTCTCAGTAGTTTGTTTCAGAGTCCCACAACTCTTTGTCTAAAGTACTTCCAGACTTCAGTCCTAAATACACGTCCCCTTAATTTCCACTGATGTCCTCAAGTACGTGATTCATCCTGATTCTGCTTGATCAATACCTGTGAGGATTTTAATACCTGGATTAGGTCCCCATGCAGTTTCCTCTGTTTAAGAATAAAAAGATTTAATTCTCAGAGTCTGTCACAGACAAGAAAATCTCATGTCCTTGGTGAGATGTAACTGATTGACAAACAAACCACACGTTGACAGATGTGCCATCTTCTTGTGCACACCACACAATTATGGATATACCCTTTTCTTCAGCAAACTTAGTAAATAAAACGTTTACAGTGGTGGCACATGATGAACAGTCTGGACCATCATTGCCAGTTACATGTTCATGCAACCTAGAGCTCACCAAAGTGTAAAGTCAGCATGAACACTGCTTGGATGATGGAAACAGATTGAGAGTAGGGGCTTCCGATGAGACACTACTAGGCTTGCCTACATATTGCCCTGTAGGTATGATCGCCTCAGACTGATGTTCAGACATGGAGAAATTACCTATACCTTTTACATCCATCCATTATAAAGCTATTTAATCTAGTTCAGGGTCACGAAAGCCTGGGCCTGTATTTGACAGAAACCAACACTAGATTGGTGGCCAGTCCGTCCTCACTTCAAGTAATTTGAAAATATTTTGAGTCTGCAGATAAACTACTTTAAAGAAGTAGAGTCTTCATAATGTGCACAGAGTTCACATTAACATACCCCAAATTAAGCATCTCTGAAAAGGACTGCAAAATAAAGGAAAATCAATTTTAAGGCGGATACGAATATCAAAGAAAAAAGAAAAGGGATATTTGAAACAACTGCACCAATATGAACATAAATGATACAATACAAAGAATACCAGAAGACAACAGAGCATAAGAGAATGTGATAAATAAGAAGAGACCAGCCAACAAGCAAACTGTCCTGATATCTTCTTAAAGGCTGTCAAGGTTTCTGCTTCAACTACATGGATTGGTAGTTTGTTCCGGATTCCTAGATTGCCTATCTTGAATGTCAAAATTCTTTTGCTAAATAAGAAAGTTATTCAAAAATCATTCGAAATTATTCAAAAAAAATAAATATTATGAATCTGTCATATCTCTGTATTATATAAAAAAAAATTTAAAAAACTTGCAACGAGACGAGACTTTTTCCCGGGGACGAGACGTGATCGTTTGAACAGAGACAGAGACACTTTCACTTCCCGCGAGACGAACAGGTCACATCATACTTACAACCTTCCGACCCAAGTCCCATGATACACATGCAGAGCAGGTTAGAGATAATGGAAGTAGGAAAATTCGAAAATCTCCAAAAATGAGAGTAAAGATCGCAGGAGTGCAAACAATCTGAAAATATTACTCGGGGAAATAGCGGAACAGTGAAAAGAGATTCAGGTGTTGTACAGGCTTTTAAACGCTTGACGCTCCAAACGAAATGCAGATCATGCGGCACGCAGCAGCAGCAAGCGAACAGCTGATCGAGCAAAAGAGGAGGTGATAAAAACAACTGTTACTTGTTTCCCATTGTATCGCCATTTAAGAGGGGTTTTGAGGAGAGGCGGCCGCTGGCAGGGGGAGGAATGGATTGGCGAGTGAAGCGAGCGAGGGGCAAAGCCCCCTAGTGACTTAAAAGAAAAGTGTCATAAACATTAGTCAGAAGCACACATTACTCAAGGATTCAAAATCATCTAAATACAAGATAAATAAGAAAATATACAACAACAAAAAAAACGAAAGATCAACATTTTTGAAATAAATGAAAATAGGCTTAGTATTTTTATGGTAATACTAATGAAGAATCAACCAATTATTTTCTGTTTGTATTTTACACTCTTGCTGGACAAATATTGCCTACCTGACAATATGTTACAATTTAATTATTAAAAACAACTAATCTATCATAAGGTTAGCAAAAGTAAATAGTCAAGGGTTTAAACATCACGGAGACACGCATCTGAAAAGACAGATCTGACTTAAAGGTCTACAGCACAGTAGTTACTAAAGGCTTGAATCCAGGTGGCTCTGGGCCTTCAATTCCAACTCAGCCACTGACTGACTCATAATGAGTCATTTGACCTCATTTTACTTCATCCTACAGAAGAGACATGGAAACAAAAGTTCTTCTTGAAGTACTAATGTACTTTTCATAAAATGCTTTTCAATCAGTTTATGGACAACAAAGGTTGGTGTTGAGAAAGAAAAAAAAACTGGAACAATATGTACAGCACATTTTCACGGCCACATCAAATTACCCGATAGAAGCCTTAGCTCTGCAGTGCACATACTGTATGTATTACCATGAATTGGGCACATTATGTCTTTTGCAGTTTTTTAATGAAAGATATGGCCTAATTCAATTACTTTAGTGATACTTTCCTGTCAGAATGACTCGTGGTGGGTGGCTTTCTCCTTTGTCTGTTCCCTGTACCATCACTGCAATTTTGACTTCTTTGCAGTGTTTTGGAGATCTAACAGATTTCTGTAGATCATTGTAACACACTGATAATAGTTCAAGTAAGAAATACAGTGGTGTAAATTGAAACTCAGCATAATCTTCTGCATGGCAAAAGATTTGTACACCTATTTATCCAATCAGTATTTTTAATGTGAACTCTTATGCTGTAACAATACATTTCCAAAGTCAACAGGTGGCACTGTGGTAACACTACTGCCTCACAGTAAGGAGATCGTGGGTTCACATCCTGGGTCCTCCCTGTGTGGTAGCACAGTGAGAAAAGCACTATGTAAATGTAATTAATTATTATTATTATTATTAAACTAAACCATTTTCTGTAGATATTTAACTGAAGAAGAAAAACTGAAAGGCTAGTTTCTGCATATGTATTCTAGCCCTGGGCAGCATGGTGGCACTGTGGTAGCGCTGCTGCCTTGCAGTTAGGAGACCAGGGTTCGCTTCCCGGGTCCTCCCTGTGTGGAGTTTGCATGTTCTCTCCGTGTCTGCGTGGGTTTCCTCCCACAGTCCAAAGACATGCAGGTTAGGTGCATTGGCAATCCTAAATTGTACCTAGTGTGTGCGCCCTGTGGTGGGCTGGCGCCCTGCCCGGAGTTTGTTTCCTGCCTTGCGCCATGTGTTGGCTGGGATTGGCTCCAACAGACTCCCGTGACCCTGTAGTTAGGATATAGCGGGTTGGATAACGGATGGATGGATATTCTAGCCCTACATATTCATACTTTGTCAAGAACACTTTTGTAGCAATAACAGCCTAAATTCTTTTGGGGTAGGTATATCCCAGTTTTGCACATTGTTCAGTAGTGATTTTTTGCCTATGTTCTAGGCAGAATTTATTGAGATTCTCTAGCTTGGTGGGATGGCACCTCTGGACAGCAGGTTTCAAATAATGCTACAGATTCTCAATAGATTCTCAATTGTACGTCATGCGTACAATTCAAACTAAAACATGGCATACGGACAAAAATGGAAATGTGTGTATGCACAAAAAAAATTCAGATGCATAAAACTTTGCATAAGGAAAGTTCCACACACTTCCCCTTTATAAACCCCAATCAATGTGAATTTCAACACACATGCATGCACCTACAGCCCCGCCCCAACTCCTCCCAGAATTTCATGTACTTGAATATGCAAATCAACATAACTAGGCCCTTCTGTTCACTGTTTTGTTAAAAGACAATGGTAAAAGCATGTGTAAAAAAGAAGAATTTCACTGAATGCAAAGTGGAGGTCTTACTCAGTGAAGTGGAGGCAAGGATAAACATTATTTGGTGGCTTAGGCAGTGGTATGAGCAACAAAGGGAAACTATTGGAGTGGCACTCAAAAGTTCAAGTTCAGAAAGTTGTACAGTGCCCGAAATAAAAAAAGAAGTGGTCAGATGTCAAAGTGGACGTAAAAAGGCGAGTGTCTGAGTGTCATACGGAAGCATATTAGAGCCACAGAGAAGAAAAGAAAGAAAGAAAAAAAGAAAAACACAGGGACACAGTGATGAAAACAGGTCTATGTTGTGAATAAAGTCGAAATGTTGACTTTAATCTTGTAGTTTATTCTGTCATTAACTTAGAATGTCGTAAACGTCCTCTTAAAATTGATGTACAATTTACTAGAGTTTCTCAAACCCCATCATAACTAAAGTAGCACATTAAATGCTTTGGATTCTAGGTGTTCCCCGACCCAGTCATTAATCGCTACGTGCTTTTTAAATTGGCTTTCTCTTACACGGACAAGAGCCCACAGGCAATGATCGCCACACAGAATACATTATGTTCATGAGATTACAGCTCTCTGAACATTTTAGAATACTAAGATGTACACTTGATATCATTTTCATGATGAAATGTATTAACACATGTATGAAACGTGGAGTACATGGAGGCGCAGCGGTAGCAGTGAGCCGGCGACCCCTCCAGGGACTGTTCTGGGATGGAATAATTATTGCATCAGTATTGTCTCAGTGTCAAATGCACCAACCCCCAAATCCTGTCCTTCCGTTTTCTTTCTCCAAGTAACTACACAATAAGCGTCTATAATAAATGTTAAACCAGCTGTAAGTGTAGAATCTTCAAAACTTTTAAAGGAACATTGAAAAATCTTCATTATACATGTTTAATTATTCCATCCATCCAGGATCGTGCCAGACCCAGGAAGCATACAGCGTGAAGAAGGAAGAATCCTTGGACAGGGCGCCAGCTCATCGCTACTACTGTACCACCGTGCCCCCCACATGTTTAATTAATAACAGTATATATTATTTAAATAAGTTAATAATTTATCTGTAAAATATAATATACATACTTTACTGCATTGTGTCATAAAAATGATATCAAGTATACGTCTTGGTATTCTAACAGCACTACAGCTCCAAGAGGAAAACTCTTGGAAATCTAAATTGACTCTGTAAATACGCGCCATCTTCTACTGAATTGAGTTCCTTTATTGTTATTGAATGGTACAAGGCAGATTCAAAATATACAATATGAAAGCATAAGTACAATATACATGTACATATAGTGCAGAAGGGTGGCACGGTGGTGGGTAGCGCTGCTGCCTCGCAGTTAGGAGACCTGGGTTTGCTTCCCGGGTCCTCCCTACGTCTGCGTAGGTTTCCTCCGGGTACTCCGGTTTCCTCCCACAGTCCAAAGACATGCAGGTTAGGTGCATTAGCGATTCTAAATTGTCCCTAGTGTGTGCTTGGTGTGTGTCTGTGTGTGCGCCCTGTCCAGGGTTTGTTTCCTGCCATACGCCCTGTGCTGGCTGGGATTGGCTCCAGCAGACCCCCGTGACCCTGTAGTTAGTATATATTGGGTTGGATAATGGATGGATGAATATAGTGCAGATGGTTCAAGAAGTGGCTCAGGTTATGCAATGTTACAGTTGTAGTGCAAATTTACAGTGTGGAAATTGTAATTTTAAGTACAAGCAGTTCTACTTGATGAACTGAATGAGTACGTTTATAGCTCTTGGGTTGAAACTGTTTCTGAGCCTCCAGGTCCATGCAAGAAAGGCTCTGAAGTGTTTGCTGGATGGGAGATGTTTGAACAGACTGTGGCATGGCTGAGTGGAATCCATGCAGATGCTGGTGGCTTTATGTGCAGCATGTGCTATAAATCTCCTCCAGGACTGGAAGCTGTATCCCAATAATCCTGATGCCCCAGGGCTTTGGCTTGGCCATTCCAGAACATTCACCTTTCTGTTTTTGAGCCATTCCTTTCTTTAGCAGGTGGCAAATAATAATGTGCATGATAGTTGGAAATTACTTTTCAACTGAGTAATTTAAAATATTTTACTGTAACTGTAGCCTGACTTGGTTAGTTATCTAGCTCGGGCAACACATGTTACTCGTATAAGTCGTACACAGCCTTAGTTAAGTGTGTAAACTACTTAAAAAATACTTACGGTACAACACCCTAGTACAGTACTACAAAAATACTTAAGTAATTTAGTTTTTCAGAATGGGTTGTAAATTCTCAAAATGGCTTGCTGATGGGGATTTTGATTTAAATACCCGGTAACCCTGATTGACATTTTGTAAGGCAGCATCAAGCTAACATATTATTGCACAGCATTTTTAAAACTACTCCAAATACTGGTTGTAAAAAATGACAACCATATTTTTCATTTTGGCAACCAAAAGTTGATGCTTGCAACCACTTTGCTGCACCCCTATGGCATCTGGCACCTTGACTTTTAAGAGTGTCGGGCAACACAGTTTACTTACACAAGTGACAAAACCTTTCTTTACAATAGAACAGTGGTTCGTTTTTTCAGTCGTGTAAATACTTTAGAAATTATTTTTTCAGAAAGGGGAGAAATTTGGCCTGCTGGTAGGTGTGTGGGTTGGGGCATTTTGACTGAAGTTCTTGGCAAACCTGACTGAAACAATGTAAAATAGCAGCAAGCTGACAGTTTATTGCATTGCATTTTAAATGTACTCTTAATATAGGCTGTTAAAAATGACAACCATATTTTCCATTCTGACCACTAAAATGTGATGCTTGGCAGCCATACCACATGCACTTCAGAACAGGTCACTCAACTGAAGGTATGCATATTTGGGCCTGGCCAGTACTTGGATGGGAGACCAACCAGGGAAAAAGCTTGGGTTGCTGCTGGAAGAGGTGTTGGTGATGCCAGCAGGGAGCTCCTACCCTGTGGTCCAAATGTGGATCACAATGCCCCAGTGCAGTGACAGGGGGCACTGTGCTGTACAAATGGTGCAGTCCTTCAGATGAGACATAAAACCGAGGTCCTGACTCTGTGTGGTCATTAAAGATCCAAGGGTATCCTTTGTAAAGAGCAGGGTGTATTGCCCTCCATGGCAATAGTCATTCTGCCCCCTAATCATCCCGTCTCCGACGGGCTAACTAACTCTCACCACCTAACAGTAATGTGTGGTGAGCATATTGGCGCAAAATTAGCTGCCGTCGCATCATCCAGATGGATGCTGCACATTAGTGGTGGTTGAAGTGGTTCCCCACTCACTGTGTAAAGCACTTTGAGTACCTTGAAAAACGTTATATAAATGTAATTAATTATAATTATTATTATTAAAAATTTGTGTTGAGCCCTGTAAAACCAGGAACTCATTGGTATTTCACAAATCTGTTATCATCATCTGTTTATAGAGTCTGTTACAGATCTACAGATCTAAATAAATAAAGAATTCTTTCTAGAACCTTCATATGGATGTGGTTGCCCCAATGGCGTCACTCAGTAGGATTACTTTGGAACCTTGATTTTTAAAAGTACCAGGTGCCATAGTTTACAATTGAATGGTGTTTCATCTGTTTCAGTTATGTAAATTACTAAATAATACTTTATAAATTCATTTTTTAAAAAGGGAGGGTTGGCATGTTGATGTGGGGGATTTTGACAGAAGTTCCTGGCCACCCTGACTGAAAAGCTGTAAAGGAGCAGAAAGCATGGTGTTTTTAAAAATGAATCCAAATACAGGTTGCATAAAATGACAACCAACTTTTCCATTTTGGCAACTAAAAGTTGATGCTTAGCAACCACTTACTTTTAAAGTTGGTGCTGAGCCCTGCAAAACCAGGAACTCATTAGTATTTCTCAAATGTGTTAATTTTGGAGCCAGTTACAGATCTGCAGATTGCAACAAATAAAGAATTCTTTCTGGAACACTCATGTGGATGATTCATTTGGGAACCCGAAATGGTCCCCCCCCCAGTGGCATCACTCTGAAAGGACCACTTTGGCACCTTGATTTTGAAGAGTACTGGGCAACATAATTTACTTGTACAATTGACAAATCCTTTCTTTACAACAAAAGACTGCTCCATTTTTTTCAATCGTGTCAACTTTACAAATTAATTTTTCAGGAAGGCGGGGGAGTTGGCATGTTGAGGTGGGGGATTTTGACGGAAATTCCTGGCCAACCTGACTGAAAAGCTGTAAAGGAGCAGAAAGCTGACATGTTATTTGCATGGCATTTTACCACGATTTATATTAACTTATCCTGTTTGTTGTCTGGTACAAATCATGTAATCCAATATTTATTGTAATCGATACTTCCTATTGTCCAAATGACTTGAAATTTTGCAGACTTACTCACTTCCGATGACAATACATGAATCAATAATCAGTTTCACTAATTGATCAATTACTCCATGTTAATTCATCCATCCATCCACCCATCTTCCAACCCGCTGAATCCGAACACAGGGTCACAGGGGTCTGCCGGAGCCAATCCCAGCCAACACAGGGCACAAGGCAGGGAACCAATCCCGGGCAGGGTGCCAACCCACCGCAGTCCATGTTAATTAAGAAATGAAATTTTCATATGAAGAATAGTTCAAGATTTCACCAGTAGATGGCGGTAGTAACGGATAGAATTAAAACAAACCCAAGACTAAAAAGTTGAAAATAATATATATATAAAAAATACATTTTAAAAACCACGCTTATATTAAGTTAAAAAGTGTAGTAGAAAGTTAAAAAAAAAAAAAAAGTCTCTCATACATTACTTGTAAAATAAAAGCGTGGGTGTTTTGAAGTGTTTTTTGAATGTTGATTGATGAAAAGTGCCCACGCTTTTATTTTACGATTGATGTATGAGAGACTTATTTTTCAACTTTTTACTACACTTTTTAACTTAATATAAGCGTGGTTTTTAAAAAGTATTTATATATTTAAAAATTACGACAAATATGGGTTGTAAAAAATGTGGTAAATCCTTTCTTTACAACTCAAGGCTGTGCCATTGTTTCAATTGTTTCAACTACTAGACACAAATTTAGAAATAAATTTATCAGAAAAAGGGGGGGAATGCTTGCTGATGGGGGGGGGGGGGTTTGACTGAAGTTCCTGGCCATCCTGACTGAAACTCTTTAAAACAGCAGCAAGCTGACATGTTATTGCATAGCCATTTAAAAATGACTCCAAATATTGGTTGTGAAAAATGACAACCAAATGTTCCATTTTGGCAACTAAACTTTGATGCTTGCCAACCTCATACTTTTTAACTTTGTGCTGTTCCCAGCAAAACCAGGAATTCATTAATATTTCACAAATTTGTTAATTTTATACCCACTAACAGATCTGCATATCAAACCAAGTAATGAATTCTTTCTGGAACCTTCATGTGGATGTTTCATTTGGGGAATCAAAAATGTTTCCCCTGGTGGTGTCACCCTGACGGATCACTTTGGAACCTTGATTTTGAAGAGTGTTGCGCAACATCATTTTCTTGTACAAGTGACAGATCTTTTCTTTACGACCCCTCCAGGGACTGTTCCATTTTTCAATCATGTCAACTATACATGATTATGTCAACTGTAAGAATTATGTTTCTGGACTTCTCTAGCGCCTTCAACACAATCCAACCTCTGCTCCTTAGGGACAAGCTAACAGAGATGGGAGTAGATTCATACCTGGTGGCATGGATCGTGGACTATCTTACAAACAGACCTCAGTATGTGCGTCTCGGGAACTGACATTGTGGTCAGCAACACAGGAGCGCTGCCAGGGACTGTACTTTCTCTGGTCCTGTTCAGCCTATATACATCGGACTTCCAATACAACTCGGAGTCCTGCCACGTGAAAAAGTTCGCTGACAACACTGCTATCGTGGGCTGCATCAGGAGTGGGCAGGAGGAGGAGTATAGGAACCTAATCAAAGACTTTGTTAAATGGTGCGACTCAAACCACCTACAACTGAACACCAGCAAAACCAAGGAGCTGGTGGTGGATTTTAGGAGGACCAGACCCCTCATGGACCCCGTGATTATCAGAGGTGACTGTGTGCAGATGGTGCAGACCTATAAATACCTGGGAGTGCAGCTGGATGATAAATTGGACTGGACTGCCAATACTGATTCTCTGTGCAAGAGAGGACACAGTCGACTATACTACCTTAGAAGGCTGGCGTCCTTCAACATCTGCAATAAGATGCTGCAGATGTTCTATCAGACGGTTGTGGTGAGCGCCCTCTTCTACGCGGTGGTGTGCTGGGGAGGCAGCATAAAGAAGAAGGACGCCTCACGCCTGGACAAACTGGTGAGGAAGGCAGGCTCTATTGTTGGCATGGAGCTGGAAAGTTTGACATCCGTGGCAGAGCGACGGGTGCTGAGCAGGCTCCTGTCAATCATACAGAATCCACTGCATCCACTAAACAGGATCATCTCCAGACAGAGGAGCAGCTTCAGCGACAGACTGCTGTCACTGTCCTGCTCCACTGACAGACTGAGGAGATCGTTCCTCCCCCACACTATGCGACTCTTCAATTCCACCCGGGGGGTAAATATTAACATATACAAAGTTATTGTCTGTTATACCTGCATTGTTATCACTCTTTAATGTAATATTGTTTCCTTATCAGTATGCTGCTGCTGGAGTATGTGAATTTATCTATCTAGTTAACTACTAAACACAACTTCAGAAATTAATTTTTCAGAAAAGCAGGGGAGATTGGCATGTTGATGTAGGGGATTTTGATGGATGTTCTTGGCCACCATGACTGAAATGCTCTAAAGTGAATTTAAAGTGAAATGCTCTATGTGAATTTCCCCTTGGGATTAATAAAGTATCTATCTATCTAAAGGAGCAGAAAGCTGACATGTTATTGCATGGCATTTTTAAAAATGACTCCAAACATGGGCTGAAAAAATGACAACCAACTTTTCCATTTTGGCAAGTAAAAATTGATGCTTAGCAACCACTTACTTTTAAAGTTGGTGCCGGGACGTGCAAAACCAGGAACTCATTTGAATTTCACATATTTGTTAATTTTGGTGCCAAGTTACAGATCTGCAGATCGCAACAAATAAAGAATTCGGTACTTGTGTACTAAATGGACGGCTAGTATCCTTTTCTTTTATCGTGACGCAAATCGGATTTTCGTTTTTTAACATTAGGCACCCAAAGGGGACATTAATATTAGGGACCTATAGGCAACTATGCTCCGCCCCCACTAAGTTTAAGGTTAATATTTGTGGTTGGGGTAGGTCAGTCTAATAATTTAAACTCCAAAAATTAAGCAACCGGAGTGCCTCCCCCACGGAGACCAACACTACTGTCCGTTTAGTACATAAGTACCAAATTCTTTCTGGAACCTTCATGGGTATGTTTCATTTTTGAACCCAAAATGGTCCCACCCACCACCACCCTCAGGACATCACTCTGAAGGCCCACTTTGGCACCTTGATTTTGAAAAGTCTTTGGCAGCATAGTTTACTTGTACAAGTGACAGATCTTTTCTTTATAACAGAAGACTGCTCCATTTTTCAATCGTGTCAACTACTAAAGACAACTTTAAGAATTAATTTTTCAGAAGGGGGGGATTCTGACTGACATTCCCAGCAACCCTTAAAGTAGCACCAAGCTGACATGTTATTGCGTAACGTTTTTTAAAATGACTCCAAATACAGGCTGTTAACAAATTTTCACAAAGGGGGTGACCTCCTTGCTGCTCGTGACTGCAGTGTCTGCCAACCTACTCACCCGATGCGGCGGTGGCGGTAGTGGCAGCGGGACCGCCGGAGAATTCGGCGGCACCCTCTGTGCCCGCTCCACCTCTGAGTCGCTTGAGCCTATTGGGATTCCCTGCATGAGCACACGTCGCCATTCGGCTGAACTGTGGGTGTACGCGCTGGTTCGTTGAGGCAGTTCGGCTCTGGTGGTGGACGCCGTAGTAGACATGGCGGCCAGGATGGTGCTGGGCGGTCTGAACGATGCCGAGCCGTCCCCGGCGGTTCCGTCCGGTTTGTAGGTCCTCCCGGCTGCGCCGGACTGGCGACTGGGGGGCTGTTGCAGGGTATTGAACGCTGACGCAGGCAGTACGTGGCCAGCTCCAGGCCCCGGGCCAGGTGGTGGGACGCTCTCATGGTTGGGAAACGACGGCGTCTCGGACACTTTGTAGTCTTCATCTTGCTGCACGCCGCTGTCCGAGGACTGTGAGGAGGTGCTCCTGGGGCGCCGTCGCCTGCGGCATTTCCTCCGGTAGCCCCGCAGCTTCAAGAGCAGAGTGATGCAGTGCAGGACAAGCAGCAGGACGACACAGGGTAGGAGCAGCGCGAGGAGGAGAGTCGCGTGGGTCACCGGCAGCCTGTCGTCCAGGATCGGCGCGGAGGCGGAAGGCACCACTAGAGACATGGCGTTGGTCCGGTTCACAATTTTAGTAGCATCCGGTAAGCGTGGGAAAAAATAAAATATCTGTTAAAAGAAACGATAAAACACAACTTCGACAGTTCCTCCAACTTCTACTGTCTGGCTAGGCCACCCGTACTCGCGTTTTCAGCGGGGATCTGTCGATTTCCGAAGCGGGGAGCTGGAAGTCAATTAATGCCGACTCTTCGTTCGACTTGACATTGAGATCCAAGACGGCAGGCGAGTACTCTTAAAAAGGACACGTTTTACAGTTAAAAAAGATCGGTTTTCATCAGCATAAACGTTTTTATGCGTTTTTATATTTCAAAACCGAATTGCAAACCTAACATGCGTGTTTTGAGTTATTTAACGTCTTTCCCCATAATTGCACAGTTGAAACGCTACAGTGGGGCGCGCAGCTGTCTTACAAAAATGAAGTATATTTCAGTGTACCCAAAAGCTGAGGTCATATCTTTCAATATAAAGTAACGTACTTAAAATACTTATTTTGTAGAGTTATATGTAGTGAAAAGTCAAGCAAAATGCCCCCCTTTTATTGGCTAACTAAAAAGATTACAATATGCAAGCTTTCGAGGCAACTCAACCCCCTTCTTTAGGCTGAGATTGAATACATTTACATCTCGATTGGGGCCTTGTTCAAAAAGCGGAAGCCATCTCCTTCTTGTTGTTTGTTTTAGACTGGCCTACCAGTACTATAAAACCCTGAACTTAAGGTTCGTGGGGGGTAAGGATAGATACATAGATACTTTATTAATCCCAATGGGAAATTCACATTCTCCAGCAGCAGCATAATGATACAATAAATAATATTAAATTAAAGAATGATAATAATGCAGGTGAAAAACAGACAATAACTTTGTATAATGTTAAATGTTAACGTTTACACCCCTGGGTGGAATTGAAGAGTTGCATAGTTTGGGGGAGGAACGATCTCCTCAATCTGTCAGTGGAGCAGGACAGTGACAGCAGTCTGTCGCTGAAGCTGCTCTTCTGTCTGGAGATGATACTATTTAGTGGATGCAGTGGATTCTCCATAATTGATAGGAGCCTGCTGAGCGCCCTTCGCTCTGCCACAGATGTTAAACTGTCCAGCTCCATGCCTACAATAGAGCCTGCCTTCCTCACCAGTTTGTCCAGGCGTGAGGCGTCTTTCCTCTTAGTGCTACCTCCCCAGCACAGCACCACATAGAAGAGGGCGCTTGCCACAACTGTCTGATAGAACATCTGCAGCATCTTATTGCAGATGTTGAAGGACGCCAACCTTCTAAGGAAGTATAGTCGGCTCTGTCCTTTCTTGCACAGAGCATCAGTATTGGCAGTCCAGTCTAATTTATCATCCAGCTGCACTCCCAGATATTTATAGGTCTGCACCATCTGCACACAGTCATCTTTGATGATCACGGGGTCCATGAGGGGTCTGGGCCTCCTAAAATCCACCACCAACTCTTTGGTTTAGCTGGTGTTCAGTTGTAGGTGGTTTGAGTCGCACCATTTAACAAAGTCATTGATTGGGTCCCTATACTCAT
Organism: Erpetoichthys calabaricus; assembly: GCF_900747795.2. Lineage (NCBI taxonomy): Eukaryota > Metazoa > Chordata > Cladistia > Polypteriformes > Polypteridae > Erpetoichthys > Erpetoichthys calabaricus. Next base: position 177,230,572 of record NC_041400.2, on the reverse strand, counting down.
CCTCCAGCCCATTCCTGATGCAGCCCACGATAGCAGTGTCATCAGCGAACTTTTGCACATGGCAGGACTCCAAGTTGTATTGGAAGTCCGATGTATATAGGCTGAACAGGACCGGAGAAAGTACAGTCCCTTGTGGTGCTCCTGTGTTGCTGACCACAATGTCAGACGTGCAGTTCCCAAGACGCACATACTGAGGTCTGTCTTTAAGATAGTCCATGATCCATGCCACCAGGTATGAATCTACTCCCATCTCTGTCAGCTTGTCCCTAAGGAGCAGAGGTTGGATTGTGTTGAAGGCGCTAGAGAAGTCTAGAAACATAATTCTTACAGCACCACTGCCTCTGTCCAAGTGAGAGAAGGATCGGTGTAGCATATAGATGATGGCATCCTCCGCTCCCACCTTCTCCTGATATGCAAACTGCAGAGGGTCAAGGACGTGTTGAACCTGTGGCCTAAGGTGGTGAAGCAACAGCCTCTCCATGGTCTTCATCACATGTGATGTCAGAGCAACAGGCCGAAAGTCATTCAGCTCACTCAGGTATCATGTGATACCTTTGGGACTGGGGTGATACAAGATGTTTTCCAAAGCCTCGGGACTCTGCCCTGTTCCAGGCTCAGGTTGAAGATGCGCTGCAGAGGACCCCCCAGCTCCGATGCACAGACCTTCAGCAGTCGTGGCGATACTCCATCTGGACCCACTGCTTTGCTGGCACGAAGTCTCCTCAGCTCTTTGCTCACTTGCGCTGTTGTAATTATGGGTGGGGATGTCTCTCCTATGCTGGTATCAGCAGAAGAATGTGTGGAGGGTGCAGTACTCCGAGGTGAGAGTGAGAGTGAGAGTGGGTTAGGGTGGTCAAATCCGTTGAAGAAGTTGTTCATTTGGTTTGCTCTCTTCACGTCTCTCTCGATGGTGGTACCCCGCTTTGAGCTGCAGCCAGTGATGATCTTCATCCCATCCCACACTTCCTTCATGCTGTTATTCTGCAACTTCTGCTCCAGCTTTCTCCTGTACTGCTCCTTCGCCGCCTTGAGCTGGACTCGGAGTTCCTTCTGTACGCACTTGAGCTCATGCTGATCACCGTCTTTAAAAGCCCTTTTCTTCTGGTTCAAAAGGCCCTTGATGTCACTTGTAATCCATGGCTTGTTGTTAGCATAGCAGCGTACAGTTCTTACTGGAACTACAATGTCCATACAGAAGTTGATGTAGTCAGTAGTGCAGAACAACTTCCTCAATGTTCTCACTATGAGATCCCTGCAGGATATCCCAGTCTGTAGTTCCAAAACATTCTCTCAAGCAGCCTCCGGGGTCCACTTCCTGAATGAGTGTGTGGTTACAGGTAGGACTCTCACTTTTGGTTTATAGTGAGGCTGAAGTAGAACCAGGTTATGATCTGCTTTCCCAAGCGCAGGCAGCGGGGTGGCGCTGTATGCATCTTTAACGTTTGCATACAGTAAATCAATAGTCTTATTTCCCTGGGTGTTACAGTCCACATACTGGGAGACGGCAGGTAATGTTTTGTCCAGCATCACATGGTTAAAGGCCAGGTACACCCGGGTCCCTAATCTTAAAAGTTTAGAGTTGGTGCCCAATCTTAAAAACAAGTGGCGTTTTTGGCGTCCGCTTTCTGAACAAGAGACCTCAATTGTAGTGGCCAAGACTTGTACAAAAGAATTGATTTGTTCTTGCACTCCTTATCACTAATTAACTTAGCAACACCCCTACTGATCAAATCAACTGGAACTGCAGATTTTATTTTTTTTTTTTAATATGGCTTCTTAAGTCTGTCCAGGATACTACATCCTCCCAACAGGTCTGTCCTTCATCTCCTCACCAGTCAAGCCCATTTCCTTCAGACCTCCGTTTTAGCCATCCCTCACTTTCTTTTCCCCTGGACTTCTATTCCCATCACCCTTTTGCTCATCACATATTCATTGTCTCATCTCATCACTTGTCCAGACCATTTCAGCCTACTTTCCTAGGGTTGCCAGATGTCCCTTATATATGGGACATGTCCCATATTTGATCATTTTGTCCCCTGTCCCGTACTGACCTTTCAGGGACCTCCAAATGTCCTGTATTTAGTTCATTTTCAAATTTCGTAATAAAAAATATATTTTTACTACCTTCTTACGGTACTTAGTTGTAACTTTATAAGTAATTATAATTTCTTTTCTCAGATTCTCTTGATGAAAATAACCCAAATGTAGCGAGGAAACGAGTGTTTGCTGCCTGTTTGCAGCTTGTTCAGTTGCTATGGTTGGCTGAGGATGGCGACACTCTTACCGTTTTGCTCTCCAGCCGCGCTGCTGTGCAGTTCTGTATCAGCATTGTGACATACAGTGACTGTCAACAACGTGTGTTGTTACTACTTGCCACGGCCCACTTTTTTTTCCAACTGCCTGTATTAAATAATAATATTTCTCAGTTGTCTGTATTAAATAGATATTTTCAAATGATTTCACTTTTACGGAATATCTTTTAGCTTGTATTAAATCATTTTCAAATGATTTTACTTTTGTTTTCGTCATAACCCATTAAAATCCTTGCATTCTGTTTTTAACTTCTGTCTCTACTTTTATATAATATATTGGTCTGGGTGTGTAGGGGTATGTACAGTATAAATTTATATATATATATATAGAGAAAAGCCAAGGAAAATGACACCTTTTATTGGCTAACTAGAAAGATTACAATGCATATTGTAATCTTTCTAGTTAGCCAATAAAAGGTGTCATTTTGCTTGGCTTTTCTCTACATTCATAATGGCTAACACGGTACAACACCCTAGTACTATATATATATATATAGTAATATAGAGAGAGATTTTAAAGAGTGTCCTGTATTTCTAATTTTCTAATCTGGCAACCCTATACTTTCCTGTACTTTCTTTGATATCTGTCCCACTTTGATTGTCTCATTTCTTATTCTCTCCTTTTTTGTAACTTCACACAGTCATCTCAACATTCTCGTTTGTGCCACATCTAACTTTTTCTTTTTGCTACACTCCCTATACTGCCCATACATCATTCCTGGTGTTGCCACTGTCTTAAAAACCTTCCTGAAATACAATAAAACCTGTTTCCCTTAGTATCATAGCGGTCCCTGCATTCCAAACAGAAGTGGTTGTAGAAAACTGTTATTCTTAATAATTAAAAATAAATGAGTGTAACACAATTATCAAAAAAATTAAATAGGAATTATTTTGAGCAAGCTATAAAACACTCACAGTTCTGGCTCCTCTGACTTTTTCCCCAGAATTTTCTGTCAGACCATTTTTCACTTCACCTTGTGTCCTTCCAGAAGCCCTGTCGTCCTTTTTATGATGTTAAGGTATCTCCCTCTTTTCTTCCTCTCAGTGTCAATCCACTACATGACAGCCCACCCTCTGCACAGCTCTCCACATCTTTTGTCAGACCCAAAAGTCTTTCAACAGCCACACTTTGATGTACCTTTTGGTTTATCTTGATATCTGTTTATTCAAGACATCAGGCTTGCTGGGGGTCCCCCTAATTTTGGTTGTCTAGATCCTAAAAACCCTCATTTTTAGGCCCGTGTGTGGACCATATTTTGTACAGGAGGTTATACCCGTTAAGAATAAGGTGTCACATAATCACAGGTGGCGCAGTGGTAGTGCTGCTGCTTTGCAGTAAGGAGATTGTGGGTTCGCTTCCCGGGTCCTCCATGTGTGGAGGACGCTTTGAGTAGTGAGAAAAGAGATATATAAATAAATGTAAAGAATTATTATTAAGAATAAACCAAACGGTCTCTTTAGCAAAAATGGTCAGTAGGTCTTAAAGCTGTGCATGCCACCCTGATGGGGCACAAGGGGTCAAAGTCACTCCTTTTTACAAAACTTTGAAAAAATGGAAATTGGTAATAGAGGCGTGTGGAGTGTCATTTTGCACTATTTCGAGGTTTTTGATCACAAATCACTTTATTGTGTTGTAGATGTAATTTTTAAATTGATAAATTTGCCCGGCAGTATACACTCAATAATCCATAATGAAAAAGGGAAAACAGGTTTTCAGGAAGGAATGCAAATGTCTGTATTATAAAAAAAATCTTGGAAGGCTTGGAAGGAGACAGTACATGATTTTTTCGGAGACACTTTAACGTCCTGTGAGACAACAGGACAGCTGCTGCACAGGCTTTTAAATGATCGACACGCAGCGCACCAAGCAGAACACGCAGCTCAGCAGCAGCAAGACAGCAGCTGATCCGACCCCATATCCTTAGCATGCATTCAGCCCCCCAGCCTCACAACGTGAGGGGCAGCAAGCCCGGGGGGGGGGGGAAGCAGGGGGCATAGCCCCCTAGTATTACTCATTCCTATTAGTAATCAGACCCTGTGCTGTTAGATAGATAGATAGATAGATAGATAGATACTTTATTAATCCCAATGGGAAATTCACATTCTCCAGCAGCAACATAATGATACAATAAATAATATTAAATTAAAGAAAGATAGTAATGCAGGTGAAAAACAGACAATAACTTTGTATAATGTTAAATGTTAACGTTTATTGCATTTGAAATTGTGGTCAGGTGCGTCCTGTTTTCTTTAATTCTTCTTGAGATGTGTACAGAACTTGATTGGATTTCACCTGTTGCAAATTGAGTTGATATTTGATATATTTTAATAACTGTCATGTCTCATGACCCTTGGGGGTAGGAGTACCACTCCACCATTATTATTTAGACAGCACACACCTGTGTATAAAATGTCTCACAATTCACACTGCACGGCATGACAAAAAAAACAGGCAATAAAGTCCAAGGAACTCTCTGTAGACTTCTGGAATCAAATTGTTTTGAGCCATGGATCAGGACAAAGGTGTAAGACTTTGAGTGTTTCCAGAAGCACAGTGCCCTCAATAATTGTGAAACCGAAGTTTGGAACCATCAGGACACTTCCATCTGGCCAAACTGAATTAATGGGCAAGAAGGGCCTTGGGCAGGGAGGTGACTGAGAACACAATGGTCACTCTAACAAAGCTTCAGTAGTCCTCTACTGAGATGGGAGAATCTGTCAGAAGGACAGCCATCTCAGCAGCACTCCATCAATCGTGCATTTATGGTAGAGTGGCTAGTGAGGAGTTACTTTTGAGTAAAAGGAATATGACATGCCACTTGAACTCTTAAGAACGTAAGGATAAAGATTCCCTGGTCTGAATGCTTTGTGTAGACCAATCTCTATGTCTGATGAAGACCAGGCACTGCTCATCACTAGCGTAATATAACCCCTATGGTGAGGCATGATGGTGGCAGCATCATGCTATGGAGGTGCTTCTCAGTGATGGGGACAGAGAGACTGGTCAGAATTGTAGGAAGGATGAATGTGGCCAAATACAGGGCAGTGCTTGATGAAAACCTGCCCCAGAGTGCACACAACCTCAGAATGGGACAATAAGCGACCTTTCAGCAAGACAATGACTTGAAGCATACAGCCAGCACAATGCTGCAGTGGCATCAGGGCAAGTCTGTAGTGTCTTGACTTACATAAACTCCATAGGACCTCTGTAGAGAGACCTGAAGATGGCAGTTTACAGACACCTCCCATCCAATCTAACGGAGTTTGAGAGGATCTGCCAAACTGCTCAAATCCAAGTGTGCAAAGGTTGTTGAGACTTTCCCAAGAAGACTCAGAACTGTAACTGCTGCCACAGGGGTTTCTCCAAAGTACTAAATTAAGAGTCTGAATACTTAATGTGAATGAGAGACTTCAGTTTTCGATTTTAAAGAAATTTGCAAAACTTTCTGAAAACATGTTTTCACATTCTCATTTTGGGTTATTGAAGGTAGATTGGTGGGCAACAATGGCAAATTTACAGTGCATCCGGAAAGTATTCACAGCGCATCACTTTTTCCACATTTTGTTATGTTACAGCCTTATTCCAAAATGGATTAAATTCATTTTTTTCCTCAGAATTCTACACACAACACCCCATGATGACAACGTGAAAAACGTTTGTTTGAGGTTTTTGCAAATTTATTAAAAATAAAAAATCTGAGAAATCCCATGTACATAAGTATTCACAGCCCTTGCTCAATACTTTGTCGATGCACCTTTGGCAGCAATTACAGCCTCAAGCCTTTTTGAATATGATGCCACAAGCTTGGCACACCTATCCTTGGCCAGTTTTGCCCATTCCTCTTTGCAGCACCTCTCGAGCTCCATCAGGTTGGATGTGAAGCGTCGGTGCACATCCATTTTAAGATCTCTCCAGAGATGATCAATCGGATTCAAGTCTGGGCTCTGGCTGGGCCACTCAAGGACATTCACAGAGTTGTCCTGAAGCCACTCCTTTGATATCTTGGCTGTGTGCTTAGGGTCGTTGTCCTGCTGAAAGATGAACCGTCGCCCCAGTCTGAGGTCAAGAGCGCTCTGGAGCAGGTTTTCATCCAGGATGTCTCTCTACATTGCTGCAGTCATCTTTCCTTTATCCTGACTAGTCTCCCAGTCCCTGCCACTGAAAAACATCCCCACAGCATGATGCTGCCACCACCATGCTTCACTGTAGGGATGGTATTGGCCTGGTGATGAGCGGTGCCTGGTTTCCTCCAAATGTGACACCTGGCATTAATACCAAAGAGTTCAATCTTTGTCTCATCAGACCAGAGAATTTTCTTTCTCATGGTCTGAGAGGCCTTCAGGTGCCTTTTGGAAAACTCCAGGCGTCCTGCCATGTGCCTTTTATTAAGGAGTGGCTTCCGTCTGGCCACTCTACCATACAGGCCTGATTGGTGGATTGCTGCAGAGATGGTTGTCCTTCTGGAAGGTTCTCCTTTCTCCACAGAGGACCTCTTGGAGCTCTGACAGAGTGACCATCGGATTCTTGGTCACCTTCCTGACTAAGGCCCTTCTCCCCTGATCACTCAGTTTAGATGGCCGGCTAGCTCTAGGAAGAGTCCTGGTGGTTTCGAACTTCTTCCACTTACGGATGATGGAGGCCACTGTGCTCATTGGGGCCTTCAAAGCAACAGAAATTTTTCTGTAACCTTCCCCAGATTTATGCCTCGAGACAATCCTGTCTCAGAGGTCTACAGACAATTCCTTTGACTTCATGCTTGGTTTGTGCTCTGACATGAACTGTCAACTGTGGGACCTTATATAGACAGGTGTGTGCCTTTCCAAATCAGGTCCAGTCAACTGAATTTACCACAGGTGGACTCCAATTAAGTTGCGGAAACATCTCAAGGATGATCAGGGGAAACAGGATGCACCTGAGCTCAGTTTTGTGCTTCATGGCAAAGGCTGTGAATACTTATGTACATGTGCTTTCTAAATTTTTTTATTTTTAATAACTTTGCAAAAATCTCAAGTAAACTTTTTTCACGTTGTCATTATGGGGTGTTGTGTGTAGAATTCTGAGGAAAAAAAATGAATTGAATCCATTTTGGAATAAGGCTGGAACATAACAAAATGTGGAAAAAGTGATGTGCTGTGAATACTTTCCGGATGCACTGTATCTATTTAAAATTAAGTTTATTGCACAGTAAAGTGTGCAGAATGTGAAGGGGCCTGAATACTGTCTGATTCCACTGTATATTGACTTTTAAATTAGAGAACTTTGCCAACTGGTCTAGTTGGTCAGCTGGACACTTTGAATTCTACATGCACATCTGCTGGAGGACAGCAGTAAGCAGGGCCTCTCACTCCTCCTAATAAGAATAATTCTTTACATTTACAGTGTATAACACTTTTCTCACTACTCAAAGCTCCTTATTCTTATATGTTAGGGATAAGGCCATATGTAGCACTAAGTAGTGCACTTTTGCTGGTGTCATCTCTAGAATCCATTTTGGTAGTATACAGTGTAATAGAGTTGATTGGTGTTCCTGGGGTTTTCATAGCTTTGGATTAGAGGCTCTTGGCTACATGACCTTTTATTTTTCTAATGCATATTTCTGGTAAATACTTAATTCCCATTTTTTTACAGCAGGGTGTCGACCACCTTGGTGATTACAAAAGCTAACTATTGAGTACATCACCAAGAAGAGCCACTTGAAATGCCAGCTATTTTGATTACATGCATTGTAAAAGCAAACCCTCTTGTTTAACCTTATGTAATAGACAGGTGTGCCATTGCTAGAGCTTCAGCAAGATGCTGTCAGGAATGGATAATTATAATAGTTAGCTCTTACATCACTGACCACATTTTTGTTTTGCCCCTCAAACCCCCATGGCCTTCATGTGTTCATCAAACACAGACAAACAGGCTGATGCGATAGACTTAGTGAGATTCAGCAATAGGCTCATGAATATGCATGTGCTGCTACGCCGACAGACTGTGGTGCCTTCAGCAGATTATGTAAGTTCTGCAGTTTGGACATAAAATAAGGCACTCACAAAATAATTAGCAGCTTTTTCCTTTTGGAAAAGACAAAATGTTTCTCATATGGCACTAGTTATATGGTGTGCTTATTACAAGCACGAGGAAGCAGGTGTACAGCCCACCTGACTCTCCCTGTGTGGCCTTCTCACTTATATCATCAGGTGGAAAAGTAGATTTGAAAGCACTTGGGGAAGGTAATCTTTATGGAAAGCGTTTTGTAAAGAAAAGATTGATTGATGGTTGCTGTGAAATGTGAGAGATTCAGTGGATTTTTCTGTTCAAAGTGTTTTATTAGCTTGATAGCCAAGCAAATATAAAGGCGCACACACTAGTACAGCGAGTTCACTCAGCCACTTAGTCCTGAAGAGCCATCTCTCTTTTAAAATCATTTGTTTGCATTTATGAATGTTATACAGTAAATACAGTTGTGCTTGAAAGTTTGTGAACCCTTTAGAATTGTCTATATTTCTGCATAAATATGACCTAAAACATCGTCAGATTTTCACTCAAGTCCTAAAAGTAGATAAAGAGAAACCAGTTAAACAAATGAGACAAAAATATTATACTTGGTCATTTATTTATTGAGGAAAATGATCGAATATTACATATTTGTGAGTGGCAAAGTATGTGAACCTCCAGGATTAGCAGTTAATTTGAAGGTGAAATTCGAGTCCGGTGTTTTCAATCAATGGGATGACAATCAGGTGTGAGTGGGCACCCTATGTTATTTAAAGAACAGGGATCTATCAAAGTCTGCTCTTCACAACACATGTTTGTGGAATTGTATCATGGCACGAACAAAGGAGATTTCTGAGGACCTCAGAAAAAGAGTTGTTGATGCTCATCAGGCTGGAAAAGGTTTCAAAACCATCTCTAAAGAGTATGGACTCCACCAATCCACAGTCAGACAGATTGTGTACAAATGGAGGAAATTCAGCAAATACGCCGCGGCGCCCCAGAGTCAAATGCAGCGGCTTCCCAGAGTCAGTAGGTGGCATAACGGAAATACAAAACGAGCCTGTATGGATAAACACAATGAACGAACGCGCCCACAACGCGCTTCGCCCGTATGGATAAAAACAATGAATGAAGGCACCCACACAAAGAAACCGCTGTGGTACAAATATGTGTAGTTAATTAAATGAAACCTTTACCATGGCTACGACCTGTGAGATACACCTGAGGTGACGCGTGCACGCCAGGTTGTACCAGATGAGTCACAGCTCCAAAAAGAGCCCGCTTTAGTACAAATATATTTATTTAATTAAATGAACTTTCCCAGGACGCACCCACCCTCCATGATATATCATCCCTCCACGTATCAGAGGGAACAACAAGTGATTGCCATTCGTGGATTTGCGATTCTTTCGAGTATCGCGGGCTTGCTGGTGTAAATTCTAACCCAAGGTTAAAGTGCAAAACTGAAATAAGCATCACATTAAAATGCTTACCTGAATGCTATCAATAATGAGTAAAATAAATAAATTGTAATAATATGTAGCTAAGCATAATTATACTATTACAGCAATAACAGAAACCTGATGGGGATGAGCAGGACATGGAGGGGCAGACGTTTAACAGGAAGGTCAGAACTGAAAAGGGGGGCCGGAGGGTGTTGCTCATTTTGTCAAACAGAATTTAAACTCAAGGCCTCTTCATTTGGACGATGTGCCCACCTTAGTGAGGTCGTCTGGATTTGTCTGGAAACCATTCAGGGATGAGGCCTTATTTTAGGAGTGTGTTATAGACTCCCCCCAAATGCAGTCACCAATTTAATTTACTAATATGAACTAACTAACTAACGTAATCAGCAACTGTTTAATAAGCCATCAGTGAGGTGGGAGCCTGTCTGCAGTTTGTAATAATCAGGATATAATTGAGGGTGTGCATGTGATTGGACCACTGGGGTCAGGTGACCAGCATATCATACAATTCTCGGTGTTTTCGAAGAGCAAGGAGAAACAGATGTGGCAGAGCATGAAAGGAATAAACTGGAATAAGCTTTTAGGTGTGAAGACAGAGAGCAAAGAGCAGTGGAGCTGCTTTAAAAACATTTACACAGGACGCAGGACAAGTTCATCCCAAAATCTGGAATTAGAAAATAGCAAATACTTTCCTGTTTTTAAAAACAATCTTTGTGGAAGATGGTCTGGGAGTGTCATCACTTCATGTGTAAATTGCATCAAAAGACACGTCTCTATTTAAATTCAAGAAAAATTCAGCATTTTATCTAATGCATTGTGAATAATTATTAGTGTATATGCTTTATTGATTACTTTAATTATTTTTGTCCTGCTTATTCCCTCCCACTCAGCATCAAAAGCACCAGATGTTGTCCATTCAGCAGTCACAGACAGGGCAGCCAGACGACACCTGCAGTGAGATGTGCTGTTCCAGTTTGAAGGGACACTTAAAATGACCGGCATGTCACAGCAGTGTGGTACAAAAAGACATACAGGCATATGGGGGACATGAAAACACGACAGAGACGGACCTTCAAATCAAATAACTGCAAACTTTCAGGAATAATTGGTCAAAGTGGACCACTAACAGCCCATCGGAATGCTGGACCACAACAATAGTGTTTGGTCAGTGGTCTGTGATATTCTTCTAGTGTTTCTGTCTTCTGATTATTTATTTAAAAAAAAAATCACATTGACTGGGAAGGCCGTGGTCTGCTGAGTTTCTTTTAAGTACAGTAACATGTAACAGTGCTGAGTTGGTAGTGAGACCCTCATCATGCCTGCTTCCACTCTCACAGGGGGCTTGCTTCTTGCAGTCCAATGTCAGCTGGGCAGCCCTGGGCAGTTCTGTCATCTACTGTCACTATGCCATATAATTCAACAAAAAAAATTAAAATTTATGAACTGCTTCTGAATAAACATGCAGCAATGATAAAGGACTGAGTACAACTACACAACAAACCTAAATGACTAATGTGAGCAAAAAAAAAAATATATATATATTCAAACGTTAAATGAACAAGCATCATATAGAGTACTGTACAGACATACAGAATACATCAAATAGAAATACTAAGAGTAGGATGACAAAAGAAATCAAAATACATATTGCCAGTTATCAGAGCATTTTAATCTAATGCTATACTGTGTGACTTCATCCTTCTGGCTTATTAATGACATCAGTCCATTGATTATATGAGACATCTTTGTCCAGTATGAGGGCATTGGGAGCTGCAGCCTACTATGGGGACAATGGGCTTAAAATAAATATATAGGAGTGTTAGGAGGGGGGCTGAAAACAAACCTGTACAGCTAAACATTTGATTAAATGTCACCATTTCAGGATACAAAAATGGCCTTTTTTTGGCATGGAACAAAAGTGCCTGACTCATGTTACAAATGTACCATACAAATGTTCCCTAGGCAGAGTTACAAAAGTTCTCTGCTAAAGTTATAAATGTGCCCTTTTTAGGTTACAATAAGGCCCTAACATCCATCTATCTATCATATACAGTGGTGTGAAAAACTATTTGCCCCCTTCCTGATTTCTTATTCTTTTGCATGTTTGTCACACAAAATGTTTCTGATCATCAAACACATTTAACCATTAGTCAAATATAACACAAGTAAACACAAAATGCAGTTTTTAAATGATGGTTTTTATTATTTAGGGAGAAAAAAAATCCAAACCTACATGGCCCTGTGTGAAAAAGTAATTGCCCCCTTGTTAAAAAATAACCTAACTGTGGTGTATCACACCTGAGTTCAATTTCCGTAGCCACCCCCAGGCCTGATTACTGCCACACCTGTTTCAATCAAGAAATCACTTAAATAGGAGCTGCCTGACACAGAGAAGTAGACCAAAAGCACCTCAAAAGCTAGACATCATGCCAAGATCCAAAGAAATTCAGGAACAAATGAGAACAGAAGTAACTGAGATCTATCAGTCTGGTAAAGGTTATAAAGCCATTTCTAAAGCTTTGGGACTCCAGTGAACCACAGTGAGAGCCATTATCCACAAATGGCAAAAACATGGAACAGTGGTGAACCTTCCCAGGAGTGGCCGGCCGACCAAAATTACCCCAAGAGCGCAGAGACGACTCATCCGAGAGGTCACAAAAGACCCCAGGACAACGTCTAAAGAACTGCAGGCCTCACTTGCCTCAATTAAGGTCAGTGTTCACGACTCCACCATAAGAAAGAGACTGGGCAAAAACGGCCTGCATGGCAGATTTCCAAGACGCAAACCACTGTTAAGCAAAAAGAACATTAGGGCTCGTCTCAATTTTGCTAAGAAACATCTCAATGATTGCCAAGACTTTTGGGAAAATACCTTGTGGACTGATGAGTCAAAAGTTGAACTTTTTGGAAGACAAATGTCCCGTTACATCTGGCGTAAAAGGAACACAGCATTTCAGAAAAAGAACATCATACCAACAGTAAAATATGGTGGTGGTAGTGTGATAGTCTGGGGTTGTTTTGCTGCTTCAGGACCTGGAAGGCTTGCTGTGATAGATGGAACCATGAATTCTACTGTCTACCAAAAAATCCTGAAGGAGAATGTCCGGCCATCTGTTCGTCAACTCAAGCTGAAGCGATCTTGGGTGCTGCAACAGGACAATGACCCAAAACACACCAGCAAATCCACCTCTGAATGGCTGAAGAAAAACAAAATGAAGACTTTGGAGTGGCCTACTCAAAGTCCTGACCTGAATCCAATTGAGATGCTATGGCATGACCTTAAAAAGGCGGTTCATGCTAGAAAACCCTCAAATAAAGCTGAATTACAACAATTTTGCAAAGATGAGTGGGCCAAAATTCCTCCAGAGCACCGTAAAAGACTCATGGCAAGTTATCGCAAACGCTTGATTGCAGTTATTGCTGCTAAGGGTGGCCCAACCAGTTATTAGGTTCAGGGGGCAATTACTTTTTCACACAGGGCCATGTAGGTTTGGATTTTTTTTTCTCCCTAAATAATAAAAACCACCATTTACAAACTGCATTTTGTGTTTACTTGTGTTATATTTGACTAATGGTTAAATGTGTTTGATGATCAGAAACATTTTGTGTGACAAACATGCAAAAGAATAAGAAATCAGGAAGGGGGCAAATAGTTTTTTCACACCACTGTAGTGCCTTTTCTATCTATTATAACAGTGGACAAGTCAAAGATAAAGAGTTGGGGTGACACTGTGACCCCATATATAAGGCTAAAGCAAATACAGCTTTTCAGGAAAAAGAAATGTCACTAAGGACGCAAATCTCGGGTCAGACTATCCAAAGTGCCGACACTTCCGGTTAAATGCCAGCCAGGCACGAAGAGGTGGGTTCTGGGGGATGGACATAGAAAGTAATGTCTGAGGTGTTGAGATTGTCAATCATCTAGTCTGTTGAGGGGGGAAGAGAAGAGGCATTAGAATACAGTGCCACTCTGTGGATTGTTGTGGAATTACCATTACTAGAGCTGTCCTCAAGATCTATCTATCTATCTATCTATCTATCTATCTATCTATCTATCTATCTATCTATCTGTCTGTCTGTCTGTCTGTCTGTCTGTCTGTCTGTCTGTCTATTATATAGTGCCTTTTCTAGCTATCTAGATTGATTGATTGATTGGTGGCCCCAGACTCTCTGTATACTCATATTGTTCTCAAACTCAACATTATGTTATATTGCTAGGCCTCATTATTTATTATGCATTTCAGACACTTCCTGTATAACACATACCAAAGATATTTCCATGTTCTTCATGCCTAGCTACTTTCTCTGTTAAAGGCACTGCACATGGAGAGTATTCAGAAGTTTTTGTTTTGAACTTTTTTTGAATTTATTTAAAGCATGTAACGTTCCATACAATCAAGTCAAACTTAACCAGATGTTTTAATTCCGTTAGAGTTTAGGGGTATTTTGCTCTCTTATATCCTTCTGTCTTATCTTCAAGTGCTTTTTCCAAAATAAACTTGAAAAATCAATGAAAGAAGAAATGTTGAGAGAAAACATTTAAAATGAGACAAAATAAAACTATTCATAATATGCAGGTAGACAGCAGTTATTTTGTTTATCACTTTTATATTGTGGACACCAGCCCAAGTCACTTTACCAACATGGATACTTGATAAAGTGCTTCATGCCATACACATTTTATAGTTGAGTAGAGGCAGGTTAAGTGACTTGGTCAGAGTCAGAAGTGTTAATTCAGCCTCAGGCCTTGTGGTTCAGAGTCCAGTTCCTTATTTGTTACACCATGCTACTTGATGGTGGACATCTCCTTTTTGTCCTTCCATACATAATTTTTTGGATCTCCTGCAGATTGTGTCTCATTTAATTCAGATTACTTGTGCTTCTGTCAGTGTCTTTAATACTAACTTGCCAAATCAAAAATTCTGCTTTGAAAGGCCGTGTGCCGAAAATCAAAAACCTTTCAAACAAAATGGTCTGTAACTGATTCTTGCTGAGGCTCCTCTAAAAATCAGTATACTGTACTTTGTTCTATAGCTTACTCAATATTTTATATCTTGCTGATATTTGGAATAAATTGTGCTGCATAGTGCTGTTCAGAAGCATCTCTGAACTGCAAGTATATATATATATCATATGTCTCTCTATTATAAAAAAAAAATCTTGGAAGGAGACGAGATGTGATTTTCTCGGAGAGACACTTATACGTCCCACGAGACAAGTCCACGCCCAGGGCTGGAAGTAAATGACAAAGAGTAGATGACAAAGTAGAATGTTATAAAGAATTCCAAAATGCTGGCGCGATACACATACAGAGCAGGTTAGAGATAATGAAAGTACAGGGGGTCCTCAGGTTACGACACAGTTCCGTTCCTACAACAGTGATGTAACCCGAATTTTGGTGTAAGTCGAAACACACCCTAGCCTAAGTCACTTACTTATCCTAACACATTTGTAAAATCATAATCTAGAACATAAAAACACAACTAAGCCACAGAAAAAGGAAAATGACATAAATATACTGTACTGTGCACTGTACTGTAGTAACAGAAAAAATGAGTGTAAAAACAAATCCTTACCTTTATTCCTTCTCATGTCTCAATTTTTAATAGTTTTTATGGGAGGGAGTGTTGTAAACTCGAAACGTCGTATGTCGAGACATTGTAACCAGAGGACCCCCTGTACTAAAATTTGAAAGTCTCAAAAAAATGATAGTAAAGATCCCATTAGCACAAACAAATGAAAATTATTACTCTGTGAAATAACGGAACAGCGAAAAGAGATCGAATATATTGTTCGGATTTAAACTTTAAGTTGGAGACCTGTAGATCATCTAATTCATGTTGCTAGCGAGAATTCCAAAAATGTTGGCGCAGTATGAAGTCCTGTGAGATGAAGACTTTTAACATGAGATTCTTTCAAGTCACGCTCTACTTAAAACTATTTTCAAACAAGACCACAGTCATCTATCCTCAGCTTTCTTCAGAACAGGCCGCATGCCTGTCTCAATATGGCTGCCGAGCTGTGCTCTCCATTGTGTTGTCCTTTTCAGTTCATGGTGTGTGATGGTCTTACATCATCAGTTTGGTATGAGAGAGAGGGTGAGGTAAAGCAAGCACATTTATAGGTTTTCTGTCCAACCCCTACAGCCAATTGGGCATTGTGGGACTTAAAGGCTTCTGATACAAGCCAGTTCTAAGCAGCCATACTTCAGACCAACGGGGCAGAGAATACCTTCACACCTGCCCCCGTGAAGCTTGGCAGTTAGGCAGCCTGGCTTTCCTGTAGGAGTTGACTGAGAGACTTTAGCAGAGAAATATTAGCCAAACTTGTCTGAAGCACTTCACCCAACCCTGTCGTAAAATTCCTAAAAGGGGGTAAGGGGTTCTTAAACCATCAAACCATTGCTGTTATTATCAATAATGTAACACTAATATTACATTGCTTTGTCTAAGTTACAAATAAAGATATACAAAATATTTATCAACATGTATGCAAAATTTCATATCACAACAGAAGCCAACAGTGATCATTGCTTTCCAATGGCAAACGATGTGAAAAACGTCAGTGGAAAAAAGAAAAAATTGTTACTCATGTTGCATAATCCACGTATCCATTAGCCAGTCAAATGTTCCAAATTCATGTAGTCTTTGCAAAAAATATTATTAATACTTTAAGAAAAATCAGTGTAGAATGTAAGCCAGAAAGGCACATTCCCATAATTCTGTGATTTTGAATTGAAGACCTGTCTCTCACCCTCTCTCACTGGTTAAAAGTCATGTCTTCAATTCAGAAGCACCGAATTACAGGAGTGCACCTTTACTGTCTGTGATCTATGCTGATTTTTCTAGAAGTATTATTAATATTTTAGGAAAAAATACTTGCATATTTTTAACTTTTTGGATTCTGTGACACAAGTAACAAGAATGTTTTTCTTTTATCCATGGACATTTTTCACATCATTTGCTGCTGGTCAGAATGGGTCTCCATTTATCAGAAACTGTTTTCTCTGCATTCTACTACAAAAATACATGTGTTAAATACCATAAAAAATATTATTTTTGGGTGGAATATTCCTTCAACTTACAGTTACAATATATATTTATTAACTCAACCCAGCCACAGGGGATGCACAAACCATTGTTTTTCTTTGTGCCAGTCCCAAGCTCGGATAAATGGGTTGGGTTACGTCAGGAAGGGCATCTGGTGTAATTTTTCCAGATCAATATGCAGACGACAATGCAGATTTCCATACTGTTAGCCAACAGGGTGCTAGCAGACATTGGGCTACTGTTGGTCGAAGAAGAGGGGGAATGGGAAGGTAAAGAGAGTTGGAGTGAAGGTAGGAACTTTGAATGCTGGCAGTATGACTGGTAAGAGCTGATATGATGGAAAGAAGGAAGGTTTATATATTGTGTGTACAAGAGACCAGATGTACCGGAGGTTAAAATTGTTCTACCATTGTTTGGATAGGAGGAGAAATGGGGTAGAGGTTATCCTGAAGGAACAGTATGTCAAGAGTATTTTGGAGGTGAAAAGAGTGTTGGACAGAGTGATGATTATGGAGCTGGAAGCTGAAAGTGTAATGATGAATGTTATTACTGCATATGCCCTGCAAGTTGGGTGTGTGATGGATGAGAAAAATTTATGGAATGAGTTGAATAAAGTGGTACCCAAGGGAGAGAGAGTGGTTATTGGAGCAAATTTCAGTGGACATGTTGGTGAAGGAAACAGAGGAGATGAGGAGGTGATTGATAAGTATGGTGTCAAGAAGAGGAATTAAGAAGGTCAGATAGTAGTGGACTTTGTGAAAAGGATGGACATGGCTGTGGTGAATATGTATTTTAAGAAGAGGGAGGAAGATGCATACATGTAGATTATATCCTATGCAGAAGGGTCAGTCTGAAGGAGATTGGAGACTGCAAAATGGTGGCAGGGGAAAGCATAGTTAGGCAGCATAGGATGGTGGTCTGTAAGATGACATTGGATGTGAAGAATAGGAAGAGAGTGAGGACAGAGCCAAGGATCAAAATGTGGAAGCTGTAAAAGAAAGGCTATAAGATTGAGCTCATTTTGTGCAGAACTGTAGTAACTACAGACGGATAAAATTTATGAAGTTATGGGAAACAGTAATGAAAGCTAGGTTATAAAGGGAGGTGATGATTGGTGAGCAGCAGTATGGCTTCATGCCGGGAAAGAGCACTACAGATGCGATGTTTGCGTCAGAAGTTTAGAGAAGGCCAGAAGGAGTTGCATTGTGCCTTTGTGGACCTGGAGAAAGCATATGGCAGGATGTCTAGAGAGGAGCTGTGGTATTGTATGAGGAAGTCGGGAGTGGCAGAGAAGTATGGTGAAGCGGGTCCACAGCTCACATCAAAAAGGCCACTTTTTAAATAAATAATCGCTGCACTCGCGTCTTAGCAAGGGGGCGTGGTATGTGTGGACAAAGCAGTTCCCTGGTGATGCGTGATGCGGATGGTCCTTAGTTAAGTGCACAGGTGAGGAGTTGTCAGCATCCGTAATTGGTGCCGGGAGCGGCTAATTGCCACATCTGATCCACATCCCTGTAATAAATAGAAGCGCGAGGCGGCTAGAAATATACAGGAAAAGAAGAAAAAAACGACAGAGGTTATGAGTGAGGAAGGCGGCTAGAAGCAGGTAGAGGAAAGCTGGTGGAGGAGAGAAGGAGAGCGACCAAGCGCAGGCTCACGCTGTATGCAGGCAACTGTGAAAGGCGAGCCCGAGTGGAGTGTTCGGCTGTCACCCGAGGGCTGACGGTAGTGGTCACTCCTGCTGAGTGCTTGTTGGGAGCAGGAGTGACCGGGAGAAGGTTGGCTCGCCACAGCCGAAGGCAGCGGGAGTCGGAGATTTGGAGTGGAATCCCCAGCGTGACCGTCCTGGTCGTTGGGGGAAGCCAAGACTCGGTCTGGTAGGGGCTGAACGAAGCCAGGGATCGGGAGGCCACCAGACCAGTCAAACAGAAGAAGGTCAGCTGCATGTAGGGAGACTCCCCTGGTGCATAGCCTGGACGGGAGAAGCAGGGGAGTCACCAGTAGAAAGGCACCGGGTTGATTTTTAAAAGACAGCTCCCAGCCATTGTTTTAACCTCGTTTTTATTTTTACTAATGGATTTTAACCTCCACCTGTCACTCGTTTTTATGGATTATTTATTTAATGAAGACTTTTCATACACTGTACTTTATTTATTTGGACACTTTGATTTTGTTGGTTTTAAAATAAAAGCACTTTGCACTTTTTGCACCATCCCCTTGCTTTGTTGTGCCTCACTGCCTAGCTCATCGGTGACATTACCGACAGTGTTGGGTTCAAGAGCTCCCAGAAGCTGAATGGAAGCATGGAGTGAACCTGCATCATCACAAGAAGTATGTAAGAGTAGTACAGGATATAGGTCTGTGGTAGGAGCGATGGAGGTGGGATTACATCAGGGATCGGCTCTGAGCCTTTTCTTATTTGCTATGGTAATAGACAGGTTGACAGACGAGATTAGACAGGAGTCCCAATGGACTATGATGTTTGCTGATGACATTGTGATCTTTAGCAATAGTAGGGAGCAGGTTGAGGAGACCCTGGAGAGGTGGAGATATGAGGAGGAGAGGAATGAAGGTCAGTAGGAACAAGACAGAACATGTGTGTAAATGAGCGGGAGGTCAGTGGAATGGTGAGGATGCAGGGAGTAGAGTTGGTGAAGGTGGATGAGTTTAAATACTTGGGATCAACAGTACAGAGAAATGGGGAGTGTGGAAGGGAGGTGAAGAAGAGAGTGCAAGCATGGTGGAGGGTGGAGAAGAGTGTCAGGAGTGATTTATGACAGATGTTATATGGGCAGGAGACAGAGCAGGAGGTAGCAGAGTTAAAGATGCTAAGATTCGCACTGGGTGTGACGAGGATGGACAGGATTAGAAATGAGGACATTAGAGGGTCAGCTCAAGTTGGACGGTTGGGAGACAAAGTCAGAGAGGCGAGATTGCATTGGTTTGGACATGTGCAGAGGAGAGATGCTGGGTATATTGGGAGAAAGATGTTAAGGATACAGCTGCCAGGGAAGAGAAAAAGAGGAGATTTATGGATGTGGTGAGAAGATGTCATGCAGGAAGTCTAACAGAGCAAGATACAGAGGGCAGGAAAATATGGAAAACGTTGATCCGCTGTGGATAGCCCTAATGGGAGCAGCCAAAAGAAGAAGACTGATTAACTCAAGTGAAATAGGATGTCCAAGAAATATAAATACTCATGCATTCAATGCTGTCTCTGTTCAGCCTGAAACCTCCATCCATCTTAACTACAGGGTGACGGGGGGTCTGCTGGAGCTAATCCCAGCCAACACAGGGCGCAAGTCAGGAAACAAACCCTGGGCAGGGCTCCAGCCCACCACAGGGCGCGCACACACACACACACCAAGCACACACTAGGGACAATTTAGGATCGCCAATGCACCTAACCTGCATGTCTTTGGACTGTGGGAGCGAGGCAGCAGCGGTACCCACTGCGCCACTGTGCCGCAGCCTGAAACCTACTTATGGTAATTGAGTTGGGCTAAAGGGTGTGGGAAATGTGAGCGACAAAAATAAAAGAACTGGCACAAAGTCTCACACAGTCTCAGCTCAGGGCCAAATCTGTGGATGGACTGTCAGCTGACATGGTTTCTATATGAACAGCAGATTCGGGTTGCATTGGGTATGCCAGTCAAGGCGGTACCAGTGCTATAATAGGTGTAAAATGTTGCAACTATATTCTTTGTTCAATCCCAGTTCCTTGACGAATCATATCTGACATGCTTCAGACGATTTAAAGAAACCCATCTTTGATGGAAATGAAGACATTGATCAGTAGTTTCTCTCTTTGATAAACATAATACCAACCTTGTTGCTGAAGATTTTTTACTGTAACCATATACATAGTCATTCTCTTTGTAATCTTAATGCCAGAAGACAGTTAATAATCTAGTAGGTTTAGGGGCTACCACCTCTGGCTTGGTTGATCCTTCTTCCCCTTATTCAGATTATGCTAGAATTTATTGATTGTTAGAATTGCCTCATGTGAATACTGGTATGATTTAGAATGTGATTGTCTGAGACAAAGGGGGACAATTGAAGTTGAAATAGAAGACTCATATAACAAAAGAAGTGTCCTTACCTAACAGTTATATACTGATTAACCCGAGTGCCATAGGATGTCCAATAATTGTAAATAGTCATGTACTGCCTCAGTTCGGCATGAAACGTACTTTAGGTATCTGTGCTGGGCTCCCTTGGTGTAAATAAGGGAGCGTTTGATTCATTCAGAGCTTCAACTGATTATTTAATAAACAGAAAATATCTAACACAGTTGAACTAACATGTTGGTTTTGGTGATTTGGAAGGAAACTACTGCACCTGGGAAAAGCCAACACATATAAAGAGGAAATGTCCAGTACATACTCCACACCGAGAATGGCCTAGCGGTGAATTGTACAGAGGATGAGAGCGGGCAGTGCTAACCTTTTTAGTGTCAAAACTATTGGAAACAGAAAATGATATAATTTGAATACTGCTGCAGTAAAAAAGGACCATACAAACTGTAATTGTAAAACTTTTATTATAAAGGTGTTGAGAAAATATCATTTGGTGATCATCTTAATTAAGAATTTTCTGGATAGTGACAATTGTTGCATAAAATCGTCTGAATGAAAGCATAGCAAAACTAAAGTGATATAAAATTTACAATAATTATATGAGACGTTGAAAATAATATCCATGTTTCTGTGCTACACCTACACTTTCCATAGTCCGCTTTAAAAACTGCTAGTATGCATCATGAAATGGAAAAAACGGGTTCTTTGCATCTCTCCACACTGACTGGCCATTTACCTGCAATAAAGAAACAGTAGGATTACAATTGAAATGATGCTTTGAATTTTAAAGTCCTGTACTTCTGAAATGTCATATCTAACAATCCATTTTTTTTTACTTCTCCTATTACAATGTCATGAAGAACTAGAGCCAGCTTTTAATGGGATGCCAGTTCATCACAGGGTATTGTTGCCCAAATCAGTATGATTTACAAATTACATTTAGCGTCACAAATGTATTGACTTGAAAAAGGTAATGAAGAGAAAAATGAAATGACCAGAAGATGTCAGTCAATCATCGTCCAACCCACTATATCCTAACACAGGATCACAGGGGTCTGTTGGAGCCAACCTCAGCCAACACAGGGCGCAAGGCAGGAACAAACCCCGGGCAGGGTGCCAGCCCACCGCAGGACACACACACACCCACAAACCAAGCACACACTAGGGCCAATTTAGAATCGCCAATGCACCTAACCTGCATGTCTTTGGACTGTGGGAGGAAACCCATGCAGACACGGGGAGAACATGCAAACTCCACGCAGGGAGGACCTGGGAAGCGAACCCAGTTCTCCTTACTGCAAGGAACAGCAGTGCTACCACTGCGCCACCCCCAGAAGATGTGTGGGTCGAAAAGTGGGCCAAGGTCTGATACTGAGAGTCACAAAGATCTTTCACCAAAAACCTGAATGTGAGTCAAAAAGCAGGCAGAAACTCATTAAACGGGTAAACTTAAAAGGAGAAAGTCTTTTGCACTGCGATTCAAAGTTATTTGTCAGACTTGGATACCCTGTGTCATGACTCGGGGATCCCAAAAGCACAAACGTCCCAAAATACTTTCAAAGTTTGGGGGATTACTGTCCAAACTCCCAACTAGAAACTAATGGAACCAGGAAAATCTTTATAAAATAAAAGGCTTATTTTAAACAAAGGCTCAATATCCATGAAACTACTAAGAGCACAAAATAATTACCCGAGAAGGCAAAGCAATCCAATGCAAACAAAGTCCATAGAATCCAAAGGTGAGGTCAAATACAGAGCACAGGTTCAAAAATCCAGGAATCACGAAAAGCAATAAGGCCCAGCAAAACACAAATGACACTCCACTCCCTAGTGTGTTTGAAATGAACCGCCAGCAATTATGGAAGGTTCTCCAATAATTTGGGTGGAGGGCAGTTCCTGGCAATGAATGGCAGGTGGACCCGCCCCTTGGGGATCCACCCACAAAACACATGGGACATAATCAAATAAACACAGGGATTGATGTACATAATAAACAAAAGAAACATTAATACAAGTAAGTGATGCAAAATTTGACAAAACGCACGACTTTGAACCCCGCCAGGGTAGAAATGCTGGCTGAAACATGACACCATGGAATTCAGGGATCAGTTCCTGTGGGAATGGCTAGTACAATTGGCTTAAATTAATGGCATTCGTTGGAAAAACAAATTGGCATTGCTGCAAAATGTTAATAAATTTTGGACTTTATAAAAGATGCAGGTGGCACGTTGGCACAGTGTTAACACCACTACCTCACAGTAAGGAGACCAGGGTTTATGTCCTGGGTTCTCCCTGCACGGAGTTTGCAAGTTCTTCGCTTGTCTGAGTAGGTGTCCTCCCAGTCTCCAAAAACATGCATGTTAGGTGAATTAGCAACGCCTAATTGGCTGTAGTGTTTCTTTGGTGCATGGGTGTGTGTTTGCCCTGTGGTGGACTGGCACCCTGTCCAGGGTTTGTTCCTGCCTTGCACCCTATGATAGCTGAGATAGGCCCCAGCAACCCTGGTCTGGATTAAGCTGATTAGAACATGACATGAATTTATAATAAAGCAATATACACCAAAATGACATTAAATTCAGAATCAATCAATCTAAAGTGCAAAATCACCATGCAGCATGGTCCCAAATATACTATACAAATAAGAAGAATACATGGAACAAGATATAAAGTAAGGATATAAAAGCAGAAATTAAAATAAAATGAAAACAGTAATGTTGAAGGAATAAAAATAATAATTGAATTAAAAATTAATAATAATAAAATGCTGCGGTGAGCTGGTGCCCTGCCCAGGGTTTGTTCCTGCCTTGCACCCTGTGTTGGTTGGGACTGGCTCCATCTGACCCCCTTGAGCCTGTAGATAGGATATAGTGGGTTGGATAATGGATGGATGGATAATAAAAGGACATTAAAACATTGTAAGTTAAAGTTTGTCAACAAGTAAAAAATAAAATAATTTAAGGACTATTTCAAAGATGATAGACCTGACTGAATTCTAAGGCAGCTTGTAACGAATGGAGTTAAGGTAGATTTTTACTTTTGATTTAAAAACATCAGCTGAGTCTGCTTCTCTTACACATAATGGAAGGCCATTCCAAAGGTGCACGGTAGGCAAATGCTCAGTGGCCAAATGATTCTGTCTTAACCGGGGGAATGACCAAAAGACCAGCATTAAGTGATCGAGGAAGATGTACCGGAGCATATGGTGTAACTAGCTCAGCTAAGTAATCCGTGCAAGGCTTTATACGTTAAAAGAAGAACTTTAAAATCTCTGAGTGTTAAAACCCCATATTCCATATGTGATCAGTCAGAACTGAGTCTAGAAAACCTATAAAAATCAGAGATCCTAACAACACACACATCATTGTAATATGGTGGAAAATCTTGATGTACACTTTTTGCATGGTGTTACTAGAGTACCTTTTGTGCCCTTGAATGCAGCCAACAGCAGTCGTTTTATTCTGATGGAATGGCAGTGAGTTTAACCATCATTATCAAATACATCATCATCATCATGGTGCTGGCACGTTGTGTACCTTGTCACGCATGTGCGAGTAGAAGGACGTTGTATGGACCAAGCGAAGGTAATTCCACGCCAGGCCAAAAGGGTGGCAGGGTACACTAAACCTTCTCCTGTTATCTCTGCAGACCAGCTGCGGAAAAACCTGTCTGCTCAACGGTGATGTCCAAGATGATGCCACTTCCAGTTCTGGTGCCCAGCGTGATGTCACTTCCGGTTCTGATGCACAAACT
The DNA here is from genome assembly GCF_900747795.2 of Erpetoichthys calabaricus. Lineage (NCBI taxonomy): Eukaryota > Metazoa > Chordata > Cladistia > Polypteriformes > Polypteridae > Erpetoichthys > Erpetoichthys calabaricus. The sequence goes on along the minus strand of NC_041400.2, from coordinate 177,205,933 downwards.
GACATCAGAAGAACATCACTTCTGGTTCCTATACATCACTTCTGGTTTGATCCCTTAAAGCTGCCATCTTTGCAAACCTTCAGCAGTTCAATTCTGGTCTCCAACAGAGAAACATCTCTTGTACAAAATCAACCCATTGCAGCCACGGATAATGTATGGATAACTGCCCCAAACCTTTTCAAGTGTCTCGAGTCAGATCTTTTTACAACCCGTTGTATAGACTGTTGCCTCATTCAGTGTCAGTACTTGTACCTTGTATTCAGTTTATCTCCCCATGACCCTTAAATTGAAAAGGACGTTACACAATGGATGGATGAAATATAAGTTATTGTGTGTGTTGTGATGTGAATTTTTGTGTACAAGTTGATAAATATTTTGTATGTCTTTATTTGTAACTTAGGCAAATCAATGTAATATTAATGTTACATTAGTAAGAAGCATTCATGTCCCCTCTAGGGGTGGCCTACAGGGGGAATGATGAGAGTTGCATAGCTGTGATGTCTCATGACATGACATGCCAGCCTAAACTGTGTGGAATATGGCCGGCCGTTCATCCCGGCCAATACCCCCAAGCCACCAGGTGGAGCCCTGTCTGCAACATAGAGGTGCCCCGAGTTCCAGCAGGGCATCATGGACAGTAGAGTTTTTCATCACAGCCCTGCTGGATACCATGGGAGCCTCCAGGGGACGTTACAGGAAGGCCCAGAGACTTTTGTTTCACCTATAACCCGGAAGTGCGTCTTAGTCACGGCGACAGAGCGAATAACACACTTCCAGGTTGAAGAAAAGGAGCTTTTATCTGACCCGGAAGTGTTCACGGTCACATGGAAAGAGAAAGAGAGAGAAACGCTTCAGGGTCACGGACTATATAAAGGAATGGAGAGACCAGAGCGTTGAGCTGAGTTGGGAGGCAGGGTGGCTAAGTGTCTGGAGATTGGAGGATTGTTTATTTGATTATTGATTGTTATTGAGGGTATAGTGGAGTGGTGGTGCTTTTGTGCATTTATTTATAATAGTAAAGTCAATTCTTGGACTTTTATCTGGTGTCTAACGTCTGGTCTGAGGGTTCAAGGGGTCACAGAGACCCTTTAAACTGTCACAACTGGTAAAGGCCTGAGGCAGTCAAGGTTACACCATGGTTGGAAAAGCACAAGAGGCAACTAAGTCAACCCCAAATGTGTGAAGAGGGGCCACACATGTTGGTTTGTAAACAGTTTATGCAATGGCACATGTGGTCCTCACTTGAGCAGAAGTGGTTTGTACTGGCACCGCTGGTATGTTGCCTTCAAATTTTGAAGTTAGTTGTACAGCTGCCATATGCTTAAATGGATAGTTTTTGAGACAGGGGTCTAATTAGCAATTAGACACAAATCCAGTACAGTTTTACGAAAAGAATTCACTACAATAGACCTTAAATTGCAGTCAAGTAAGTTTGTTAGTGGAAGATGTGGATCTGATGACATATGTAGACTGCAGAAAGCTAAACAAACAGTTGACGCAAGCCGGGGCAGATACAAGTAATCAGGAGATCGATCCAAGTTCTTCAGATTGTCTTTTGAATTAAAGAAGATATGTAATGGACAAATAGTCATGCACAACTTTTAACACTGGGAGAGCAAATACTGCAAACCAAAGCACAAGTTATTCAACAGACTCTTCAAACAATTAAGACTGTTTAATTATAAAGACATTGTACAAAAGATTTATCGGGGTGGGGAGGAGTGTCTGTGATGTGATATTTTGCAAACAAGTTGATAAATATTTTGTTTGTCCTTTATTTAGGAAAAGCCAAGCAAAATGACACCCTTTTATTGGCTAACTAAATTACAATATGCAAGCTTTCGAGGCAACTCAGGCCCCCTTCTTCAGGCGAGATGTATCTAAAGCTGTTCTGAGAAAGCTCTGACCAGAAAATGATGCCTTAAACTAGAGACATTTTAAGTAACTAACAAGTCTGTGTGCCGTCTGAAACTACACATCACAATTTATGTGTTGTATGGTTGCCCATATTCAAATGTACTTTGCATATGGTTATTATTTATTAATATTATCAATATACATTGTTTAAATTGTAAATTAACTCCCTGCTTGTCTTTACTACACCTAATTGCCTGAGGTTACACATGTATAAGGGATGGTAGGGAGAAATTATATGGTACAATACCTTATAAACAGTGGTAAGTCTGGAGATTTGAGGCATTCTGACAAAGACTACAATTAATAATACAAAAGGGGAAAGTAAGAGTTATATATTACTCTACAAGACAAAACAGTGTGCAAAGTATTTCCTGTAGTACAAAACTTTGTAGTAATAATATATGGCATAAATAATAACCAAATTATCTGTATAACCCTTTCTTTATAATGTCAGTAATCATGACCTAGAAGACATGATTTATGTAGATTTTCTGTCTGTCAGCTCATTTCGTAACCCTGCTTTTTCATTGTAGAGTCATAAGAAGTCTGACCCTGTTCCAGCAGGAGGCACCTCTGCCATTGGACTCTTTCATGCTGGACAAACTTAGGATCTCCAACCATGAATTTGGCTCTTTGGTTACATAGGACAAACCAGAGTAACCAGAAAAAAGCAAAGTGAAGACAACACAGAGACCATGACAGAGCCAGGAATTGAAACAGGTATGTTAGCAGTTATGCATGTGAAGAAATATCTTTCAATTATGCTAGTGTAGTATTTAGTGCTATTACAATATATACCATACATTCAGAAAGTATTCACACCCCTTTATATTCTGTAAACTTTATTGTGTTGTTAGTTTAATTTTAAATGCATAAATTTGACATTTTGTAAAATGGATACCATTTCCATTTTTGCCCATCAGTCTACACTCAATAACCTATAATGACAAAATGAAAACATGTTTTTAGAAAGGTTTACAAATGTATTAAACATTGAAAATGGAAGTATTCTAACCCTTTATTCAGTACTTTGTAGAAGTCCCTTTAGTAAGAATTCCACTTTCAAGTCTTCCTGGGTAATTCTGCACAAGCTTTGTCCACCTTGATTTGGGCAGTTTATCCCATCTTCCTGGCAGATCCTCTCAAACTCCATTAGACTGGAATGGTTTGAGTGTTGACTTTGGCTGGACCGCTCAAGGACAGTTAGAGACTTGTTCTGAAGGCACTCCAGCTAGGTCTTGGCTGTATGCTCCTGGTCATTGTCATGCTGAAAGGTGAACTGTCACCTCAGTCTGAGGTTGCATGATCTCTGGAACAGGTTTTCTTCAAAGTCCTCTCTGTATTTGGCTGCATTTATCCTTCTCTCAGTTCTGACCAGTCTCCCTGCCCCTGTTGCAGAGAAGCACCCCATAGCATGATGTTGTCATCACCGTGCTTCTCCATGAGAGTGGTGATTAGCAGTGCCTAATGTTTGTTGGACATACTGCTTGGAAATCTGCTGAGATGTTCAATTTTTATCTTATCAGGCTAGGAAATCGGTTTCTTAATGCTCTCAGAGGCATTTAAATGTCATTTGGCAAGACTGGCTTCTGTCTAATCACTCAACCATAAACGGCTCATTGATGGAGTGCCGCTGAGATGACTTTCCTTCTGACAGGTTCATTCATCTCTCTTCATGCCCGGTTACTTAGATGGCCAACTGTAAGAAGACTCAAGGTGGATCCAAACTTCTTGCATTTCATAATTATTAAGGCCACTGGGCTCCTGGGAACACCCAAAGCTTTAGGAATGGTTTTATACCCTTGGCCTGATCTATGCTTGTTTTTTGTCCTGACCTTCAGTGTGAATTGTAGGACCTTCTGTACACAGGTACAGTACATGTGTGCCTTTCTGAATGGTGTCTAATCAATTCAGTTTTTCACAGGTGGGCTCCAATCAAGTTCTGGACACAACTCAAAGAGCATTAAAGCAAACAGGAAGCACCTGACCACAATTTGGAGTACCACAGCAAAGGGTCTGAATATTATATGAATGAGAGATGTCTGTTTCTTAAATTTGCAAACCTTTCTGAAAACATGTTTTCACTTTGTGATAATGGGTTATTGAGTGCAGATTGGTGGATAAGAATGGCAAATTTGTCAATATAAAATTAAACCTACAATCCAACATAGTGTACAGAAAGTTATTGTTACAGAGTGCCTGTCAAATAATACGAAGAGTACCCGACACGTGTTTCGCCCTGAGTGGTGCTCAACAGATGTTCGCACCTATGATTCCCCTTGGACGTCAGCGCCTGATGTGAAGTCTCAGATGTTGTGCCACAGCAACTGGTTGACATACTTGACAGGGTGTAGATCAGTACTTTCTGAATCCACTGTACTTTCAAAAACCCTGGTTTGATTCTTGACCTGGTCACACACTATGTAGAGTGATCATGTTAGCCTGTGTTGGAATGGATTTTCTTCTCGGTATAATGTGACCCTGTGTTCATTACATCCACACTTAGTTGCTGCTGGGATAGGCCATGGTTCCCTTATGACATTGTGCTGGATTAAGGTGATTAAGAAAGTGTATTGATTGTTTTATAATTTTTTTTTAAAAGGAATGAAAAGGTAAACTTGTAAAATACATCTTCTGCTTCTTTCGGCTGCTCCCGTTAGGGGTTGCCACAGCGGATCATCTGTTTCCATATCCACCTGTCACACCCATCACCTGCATGTCCTCTCCCACCACATCCATAAACCTTCTCTTAGGCCTTCCTCTTTTCCTGTTCCCTGGCAGCTCTATCCTTAGCATCCTCTTCCCAATATACCCAGCATCTCTCCTCTGCACATGTCCAAACCAACGCAATCTCGCCTCTCTGACTTTGTCTCCCAACCATCCAACTTGAGCTGACCCTCTAATGTGCTCGTTTCTAATCCTGTCCATCCCCATTTTATTAGAAGATATTAACAATATTGGTGTATTGCTCAAAGTATGATTAAAAAATATATTATTAAAAAAATGAATATAATATTATTAGTGAGAGGACTGAGCTTGGTGTGATGGCACTAACTTTTCAATGTTTGGTGCCATTTTTGTCATCAGCAATCTTAAATTGCCGCATTCCACTATTGACAATCTGTTTCTTTTCTTTGTTAATAGATTGTTGATCATGCTAAATCCTCTTTCAGCTAAATATAATGATGGGAGACTTGTAGATCGTATAATTCATGTTACCATCAGGGAAAAGTAATATCTTCCCAATGAAGAGGCGTATCCACGAGAAATAAAAGATTTGTTGTTTGGTGAAAGTGAAATCCACAGCGAAGTTGTTGGCGCGTAGAGCAGGCCAGGTTTGGCAAGCGAAGCCCCCTAGTTTTTAATAAGTAGGTCCACGTATGTTTTTGTAGGTACCACACTGTAATTTTAGGTTTACACTTGCTCTGAAGGAATTCCTAAACAATCTGGTATTGATAAGAAAACTTCTCACATATTTATAGTAATGTTCAATGAACCTGTCAGAACATCCATAGATTCGGTCCTCTGCACGTGCGTTAATCTTGTAAGGACTTGTGTGATCTGAGAATGCACGACTTGTGCAAACTTGTAAATATAATGTACCAATACCTACTATTTAATACGGACGGGTCATTCTAAATGGACATTTTGAATAATTTGTTGAAACATGCATTCAATGATTTTTAGTATTAAGCAAACTTTTCAGTGCGTTCTTGCGAGTATTGCCCAAGGGGGAAGTGGCTGGTCCCCAACGCCCCCTTAATATGTCTTGGACCAGAAATGCTCCCTTAGATTTCTTCAGTGCCCACCGGTGGGTGGTACCGCCCCCGTTGGGAACCTTAGACCAAGACTAATTGCAGAGTGCTGTGCTGTGCGTGATCGAACTACCCATAAGCCATTGCAAGAATCTGTCTGTTGCAGTTACTGCGTGATTTTCCAAATTGCTTTTACTTTTCGATTTTACCTTCATGTATCGGCTTAGCGTTTAATAACAAATGTTGCCCAGTCAAATGTGCAGTTTTTCAGAGTTTCACTATTTAAGCATTAAATCCTCTTTAATAAAACCCCTGTGTGCGTCCAGTGTCTGTGTGTGTGTGTCTTCTGGTGAAGTGCGCATGCGCGGGGCACGGTGTGACGCTTCAAAGGCCGCCTGACGCGTCACACAAGACAGAGAGGGTGGGACCTATAAAATATCGCGTGGCAGATCCAATCGGATTTTGGTAAATGAGGTAAGACCTAAAACAAAACACGAAAAATCCAATCGGTACTGAGACGCGGAGACCAGCTTCCCCATTGTTGTGCAAGTGTTCACTCTGAGGATGTCAGATTTGCGATTAAGAAGCCTGGCCCTGTAAAGTGTCAGTCGTTGAAGGGGTTTTCCTAAATATACGAATTTTCATGATATTACAATACGATGACTTTTAAAAGTAGATTTACATCAGTTGCTGGGGAGAATCTGCTGATTGCCCACTGTTGTGACAGAAATTTAAATGCATATTACGGACAGCAAAGCCAGTATTACTGTCAGAGAAAATTGCAGGCATTTTACGGGAAAAATTTAATGAGGTAAAAGTCCCTTGCCATTTAATATAGACTGTTCCTACTAATGTTTATGGACTACTGTTCTAGCGCCCGTTATTGTAACGGGCTTAATGTCTAGTTTTATAATAACTTATTTAGATACTTTTTTTTATGAATAACGAGTTGCATGACTATTCATCCATTAACCACCCTGCTATATCCTAACACAGGGTCACGGGGGTCTGCTGGAGCCAATCCCAGCCAACACAGAGCGCAAGGCAGGAACAAACCCCGGGCAGGGCACCAACCCACCGCAGGGCACACACACACCAAGCACACCCTAGGGACAATTTAGGATCGCCAATGTACCTAACCTGCATGTCTTTGGACTGTGGGAGGAAACCCATGCAGACACGAGGAGAACATGCAAACTCCACACAGGGAGGACCTGGGAAGTGAACCTGGGTCCTAACTGCGAGGCAACAGTGCTACCACTGCGCCACCATGCCGCCCATTGCATGACTAAGCTGCTTCTAAAAGTAAACTTCCCCACACTGTTCCAGAGACACAGGGTCCATGTTTGTTTTCGGATTCACGTTGGCTGACGAGAATGTTTAACTCTTCTTTTTTGGCACAATTTAATAATGTTGGAGTGTTTTGCCATAGTTGGACACAGGTTTTGAAGACACTAAGTTTCTGCATTAATTGCGTTACTCACCTTATCAAAGCCAAGATCTCATACAAATGAAAGAATATTATAACAAGAGCTTTGAATTAAAAACTAATGTATAAAAGTCTAATTAATGTACAGTACCTTAATGGGTGGGACTGTTAAACGCTTGTTGCAGGTCAAGGTTTCCATTTTTTTCATGTCCTCATCTGACAAAGTGAAATCAAACACCTGTTTAGAAATGGCAGGAAAGAAAATGTCACAAATAGATACCTTGCTTACACGTGGCTTTTCAAACTCCCTTCAAATGCAACAGGGGCTTTGATTTTTTTTTCCAGCTTATGCACTTAATATTTTAAAGCATTTTTGATTCCTCCATTATTTTCTAGTTTTGTAAAATGTGAAGTAAAAACCTTGAATTTTTCTCTCTATGGCCAGGAGCTCAGTGAAGACAGGAGAACAAAAGAAATCAGGTTATTAGAAGTGCCACTCCATTGCAGGTCCATTCATGCACACAGGCACACTCGGCCGATTTGATATTGCCAGATAACCTAACCTGTATGTCTTTGAAGGTGTGGGCAGAAGACTGGAGCAGGGCTGTCTTAACACATGGGCACGCTGGGCAGTACTCACTAGCCTGCTACTGGGGTGCTTCTCAGCTGTATGAACTGGGAGACTGGTCAGAATTAAAGGAAGGATACAGCCACATACAGAAAGGTCCTTGAAGAAACCCTGCTCCAGAGTGCATGCGATTGCAGCCTAGGGTGACGGCTCACCTTTCAGCATAACAATGAATCAAAGCAAACAACCAAGACAACACTAGAGTGGTCCCAGGACAAGTCTCTGAGTGTCCTTGAGTAGCCCAGCCAAAGACCCCAAAGAGCATGTGTGGAAAGACCTGAAGATGGCAGTTTACAGACACTTCCCATCCAACCTAATAGAACTTGAGAGAATCCGCCAAGAAGAATGAGGTAAACTGTTCAAATCAGGGGGTGCAAAGCTTGCAGAGACTTACTCAAAAAGATTAGAAGCTGATATTGCTGCCAAAGGAACTTCTACAAATTATTGAATGCTTACATGAACAAGAGATTTCAGTTTTTAATTTTAAATACATTTTCCAATCTTTCTATAAACATGAATCCATTTAAAATTAAATCTACTGTGGCAGGAGGCTGGGGGGCAGACCCAGCCGGGACGCCTGGAAGGACCGGGAGGCAGTTTTTATGTCCCCCGGGCCACGAGGGGGCAACCATTCTGGATAATGAGGGGACCACGGGGATGGAGCCAGGAGGCTCAAACCCACTGGGGCCCGTGGCCACCACCAGGGGGTGCCCCGACTATCATGGAGCCCGGGAAATCTGCACTTCCGCCACACCTGGGCAGGTGGAGGAAGAACCTTCCAGGGACGCCCAGAGTGCTTCCGGATGCTCGTGTGGCACTTCCGCCACACCAGGAAGTGCCGCCGGAAGGTCATCAGCAAGCACCTGGAGCACATCCTTCCTACAGTCGAGGAGCTGGAGGTGGATGAAGCTCCAGAGACAGGAGGAAGAGATGTGGCCCACGGACATTGAAGGCCTGTAGAAGGGTGTTGTGGTGCTGGAAGCACTGTGTGTGTGCGGGTCTTGGGTTTTGGGACCTATGTTTATTAAACGTGTGTGTTTTAAGAACTGCCGGTGTCCGTCTGGTTGTATCCCGGCTGGTTATCTCACACTACAGAAAGTGAAGAGGTCCGAATACTTTATGAATCCATTGTAGGCACAGTGAGCCTGCCTGAGAATGTTGTGTTACATTCCGAAAGATTATCTATCTTACTAAACCACAGTTAATTTATGCACGGCGGACGCACCGAGGCGCATGCGCACTGCATCCTTGGCGCCCGCCCCAGAGTCCAGAGTCAAACGCAGCGGCATCCCAAAACGCAGCGGCGGCTTCCCAGAGTCAGTAGGGGGCGCCCAAAACCAAATAACACAACATGCTGCGCCGTGGCGCCCACCCCAGAGTCAAACGCAGCGGCTTCCCAGAGTCAGTAGGTGGCGCCCAAACAACATGGATAAAAACAATGAACGAAGGCGCCCAAGCAACAAAGAAACCGCTTTAGTTCAAATGGGGTTATTGAATTAAATGGAAACTTTACCATGCCTACGACCTGTGAACTAAACCTGAGGTAAAGCGTGCACGCCAGGTTGTACAGCCGCCCGGACACGCCCGGCCACACCACTGCATATACGACGACACAGCCATAAAAAAACAAAAACGAGACTGCATGAAGAAAAACAATAACAGAAGCGCGTTGAAATGAACTGTCCCAGGATGCACCCACCCTCCATGATATTTCATCACGCACCGGCTTCCCCCCTGGGAATGGCCCATACTGCTTTCGCGTATGTTGACAAATATTGCATCGGATTGGAACAGTACACCCTGAGCCAAATCACCACCGCAAATGTGCCCAAATGTACGTGTTACATCTAGATGACGCAGTATATCAACCACAGAGCCAATAATGAGAAACGTAGCTGAAGTCATAAACAATCACCCATTAGCAAACTCTATAAAAATGCTACATGAGGTTGAAAGAGAAGCCAATACAAAAGCAGAGGCGGTGTGGCACCATCTACAATTGCCTTAGTGCTAATAAAGGACAAAGTACAGGATCCGAGACGATACAATGTTCCCATCGTTAATGAAGTGGCAATTGGGTTTCAAAGTGATGACGATGAGCCTCCGTTTCACCGTGATATTGTCATGCATTTACGTCCTGATGGAAACAAGGCGCCTACAACGCGCTCCTGAAACACCACAACCACATGAGTCACAGCTCCAAAAAGAAACCCCTTTAGTACAAATGTTTATTTAATTAAATGACATTTCCCAGGACGCACCCACCCTCCATGAGGTGATTGCCATTCTTGGATTTGCGATTCTTTCGAGAATCGCGGGCTTGCTGGTTTTATCAGAAGTGACACTATGGTTAACATTGCTGTCAAACAGCTCAAAGGACCCAAGCTCAGTCTCCACTCAGTCTCTATTTATGTTTTATTTATGCTTTCCCCAGTGTCTCCAAGGATTTTCTTTGATTATTGAGGTATTCTTTTCAAAGATGTGTGTGTTAGGTGAACTATTGAATCTGAATCGTTCGGTTGATTGAATGACTGAGTCAAATTAATTGATGGCACCCACTTCATATTTTGTATAAAAATCCTAACCCTCAGGTTCAAATACTTGTTTATGATCACTGGAAGGCAATTGTAGTCTTATGAAATTCACTGGTTTTTGTTTTTTTTTTTGTTTCCTTCCTGTGGGCAGTATCAACAAATGAATTTCTAAAGCCCTTGCCGAACTCATTCCTGTAGAGTCTATGACTGTTCTATGCCTGGTTGGTTCTTGTCTGATACTTCTTGTATGTTAAATATTTTTCAAAATGTATTTACATATTTTTCATTTAGCAGACACTTTTATCCAAAAGAGGTCAACATAATCAAATAAACAGCAGCCTGGACACTCTTTAGTGCTACAGGACAAGGGTGTAACTTTGATCATCACAAGTGAAGAGCTCTAAACCAAACAGAGCGACACACGACTAGTTAATCTTAGCTACTAGGAACCTCGCATGAAAACCATTAACAATTAGAGAGATACAGTCATATGAAAAAGTCTGGGAACCCCTCTCAGCCTGCATAATACTTTTCTCTACTTTCAACAAAAAAGATAACAGTGGTATGTCTTTCATTTCCTACGAACATCTGAGTATTGCGGTGTTTTCCCAACAAAGATTTTTAGTGACGCAGTATTTAGTTGTATGAAATTAAATCAAATGTGAAAAACTGGCTGTGCAAAAATGTGGGTCCCCTTGTAATTGTGCTGATTTGAATGCCTGTCACTGCTCAGTGCTGATTACTTGTAACACCAAACTGGTTGGATGAGCTGGTTAAGCCTTCATAGACAGGTGTGTCCAATCATGAGATATAAAGGGATTTAAGGTGGTCAATTGCAAGTTGTGCTTCCTTCCCTTTGACTCTCCTCTGAAGAGTGACAGCATGGGATCCTCAAAGCAACTCTCTAAAGATCTGAAAACAAAGATTGTTCAGCCTCCTGGTTTAGGGGAAGGCTACAAAAAGCTATCTCAGATGTTTAAACTGTCAGTTTCACCTGTAAGGAATGGAATCAGGAAATGGAAGGCCGCAGGCACAGTTGCTGTTAAACTCAGCAGGTCTGGCAGGCCAAGAAAAATACAGGAGCGGCATATGAGCAGGATTGTGAGAATGGTTACAGACAACCCACAGATCACCTCCAAAGACCTGCAAGAACATCTTGCTGCAGATGGTGTATCTGTACATCGTTCTACAATTCAGCGCAATTTGCACAAAGAACATCTGTATGGCAGGGTGATGAGAAAGAAGCCCTTTCTGCACTCACACCACAAACAGAGTCGCTTGTTGCATGCCAATGCTCATTTAGACAAGCCAGATTCATTTTGGAACAAAGTGCTTTGGACTGATGAGACAAAAATTGAGTTATTTAGTCATAACAAAAAGCGCTTTGCAAGGCAGAAGAAGAACACCGCATTCCAAGAAAAACACCTGCTACCTACTGTCAAATTTGGTGGAGGTTCCATCATGCTGTGGGGCTGTGTGGCTAGTTCAGGGACTGGGGCCCTTATTAAAGTCGAGGGTCGGATGAATTCAACCCAATATCAACAAATTCTTCAGGATAATGTTCAAGCGTTAGTCACAAAGCTGAATTTACGCAGGGGTTGGATATTCCAACAAGACAATGACCCAAAACACAGTTTGAAATCTACAAAGGCATTCATGCAGAGGGAGAAGTACAATGTTCTGGAATGGCCGTCACAGTCCCCCGACTTGAATATCATCGAAAATCTATGGGATGATTTGAAGCAGGCTGTCCATGCTCAGCAGCCATCAAATTTAACTGAACTGGAGAGATTTTGTATGAAAGAATGGTCAACAATACCTCCATCCAGAATCCAGACACTCATCAAAGGCTATAGGAGGACAGCGTCTAGAGGCCAAAAGGAGGCTCAACTAAGTATTGATGTCATATCTCTGTTGGGGTGCCCAAATTTATGCACCTGTCTAATTTTGTTATGATGCATATTGCATATTTTCTGTTAATCCAATAAACTTAATGTCACTGCTGAAATACTACTGTTTCCATAAGGCATGTCAGATATTAAAAGGAAGTTGCTACATTGAAAGCTCAGCCAATGATAAACAAAAATCCAAAGAATTAAGAGGGGTGCCCAAACCTTTTCTTATGACTGTAATCACAGCACAAGAGAGTCTTTTTTTTTTTTGATCAATAAAACTTTTCTTTATAAAGATCCTTTATTTGTCCTTTCAATACTAGCCAGGGCCTGATGATTTCCCCCTCTCACATTTGAAGTATTTTTGGCACCCTGTTTGCTGAGTTTCTCTCCAAGTTTTAAGATAGAATGACCTGCTATAAAAAAAAAGAAAATGCTCTTTTGACAAACAAATTCAAAGAGTGCAAAATGCACAGCAGGAGACGTCTGAAAGGCAATCCCAAAATAAACACAAATCCAGCAGGAATGGTAAAAAAAAAGCATTAAGGTCATGAATTCCAGAAATCACAAAAGACACAAAAGATCTCTATAACTCACAAAAACCATCAAGTGTATTTGGGGAACTGCAAGGGAGTGTAGTCCTTTGATAGGGATGGGCAGGTGACCCTGTTTCTTTGGGGATCACCCATAAAATACATAGAACATAGTAGAAGACACAGAAACTGAACAACAATATTAACAGAAACATCCATCCATCCATCCATTGTCTCCCGCTTATCCGAGGTCAGGTCGCGGGGGCAGCAGCTTGAGCAGAGATGCCCAGACTTCCCTCTCCCCGGCCACTTCTTCTAGCTCTTCCGGGAGAATCCCAAGGCGTTCCCAGGCCAGTCGAGAGACATAGTCCCTCCAGCGTGTCCTGGGTCTTCCCCGGGGCCTCCTCCCGGTTGGACGTGCCCGGAACACCTCACCAGGGAGGCGTCCAGGAGGCATCCTGATCAGATGCCCGAGCCACCTCATCTGACTCCTCTCGATGCGGAGGAGCAGCGGCTCTACTCTGAGCCCCTCCCGGATGACTGAGCTTCTCACCCTATCTTTAAGGGAAAGCCCAGACACCCTGCGGAGGAAACTCATTTCAGCTGCTTGTATTCGCGATCTCGTTCTTTCGGTCACTACCCATAGCTCATGACCATAGGTGAGGGTAGGAACATAGATCGACTGGTAAATTGAGAGCTTCACCTTGCGGCTCAGCTCCTTTTTCACCACGACAGACCGATGCAATGCCCACATTACTGTGGATGCCGCACCGATCCGCCTGTCGATCTCACGCTCCATTCTTCCCTCACTCGTGAACAAGACCCCGAGATACTTGAACTCCTCCACTTGGGGCAGGATCTCGCTACCAACCCTGAGAGGGCACTCCACCCTTTTCCGGCTGAGGACCATGGTCTCGGATTTGGAGGTGCTGATTCTCATCCCAGCCGCTTCACACTCGGCTGCGAACCGATCCAGAGAGAGCTGAAGATCACAGCCTGATGAAGCAAACAGGACAACATCATTTGCAAAAAGCAGTGACCCAATCCTGAACCCACCAAACTGGACCCCCTCAACACCCTGGCTGCGCCTAGAAACAGAAACATTAAGAATCAAAAATGAACAAATCAGACATGAAAGAGGAATTTGAAATCCAACCAGTAGGGGAACCCTGCGAAAAACATAACACCTATACACACTGGTTAGTTGATCTGATCTTAAACATATAAAGTATATATATACGAGGGGGGACCCAAAAATAACCGGAAATATTTTTAAAACATGTTTAATTTAATTTTATGTACAAACTACAATTAATCTCCTTCAAAGTACTCTCCATTGGCGGAAATACACTTATCAAACCGTTTGTTCCATTGATCGAAACATTTTTCAAATTCGTCTGAAGTAATGCCCATTAATGCTCTGGTCGTTTCTTGTTTTACCTCTTCGATGTCAGCAAGACGCCTTCCTTTCAAGTCTTTTTTCATCCGAGGGAACAAAAAGAAATCACGCGGAGCTAAATCCGGTGAGTAGGGTGGATGGTTCAGGGTTGTCATACCGTTTTTTGCCAAAAATTGGCAAATGCTGAGAGCAGTGTGAGATGGAGCGTTGTAATGATGAAAGAACCAATCAGTGGCAGCACATCGGCAAAACAAAACCTCAGAGGAGAGAAAAACTTGCTTAACCGCTGACAGACAATGTAGGCGAACACATCAGCAAAACAAAACCGCCAAGAAAAGAGAATCTTGCTTAGCCGCTAATGCACAACCAATGCAATTGATTAATTGAAGTGCCAGAATCCCCCATGATTTGAAGGAGCCCAGGCTTTTTACAGCACAGGCTTACACAGCTAGTATATATATATATATATGTGTGTGTATATAGATATATATATATATATATATATATATAGTGGTGGATGGTGGCCGGAGCCATTACCCTGCTGGGACACCTCCGTAATGGAAGGATGGGGAAGATGGCTTATGAAGGGCACTATCTCCCCCAAACTGCTACTTGGCAGCCTTGCAAAGGCACCTCTGATTCCCACAGGGCTATATGGGGCTTACTGTTTGTCGGCTGAGGGCTGTTGGGCTCCGTGGATGCTGCCAGGGGGAGCTGCAGAGCATTACTTTGGGCTTCTGCCACACCTAGGAGTAATTCCAGACTTCCCTATTGAGCCTTCTGGAATACTCCCGGGTGTGGCTTAAAAGGAGCCAGAGTCGGGAGGAAGAAGGACGAAGCTTGCCAGAAGAGCAGTGGAAATGGAATGACTGGGATAGAGAGAAAGAAGAGAAGTGTGCTTTAGTGCTGCATATTGTGCTGTGCTTAATTGTACTGTGTATTGCTGTGGGGATTAAGGGAAAAGCATATCCCCATTTCAATAAATGTGGACTTGTGCTTTGTGTCTGTCCGTCTGTCTGGGCAATTGTCTCCTATTCTCTGTCTGAGTCGGCGTGCCTCACTCATATAGTCAACATCCATACGAGCATATAGTGTTTACTACAGCATTAGCATTGTGACTGTGTGCGCACGCGCGCGCGCTCATGTGTGTGCACGCACGTGCTCGTGTGTGTGTGTGTATGTGTGCTCGCACACGCTCGTGTGTGTGTGTGTGTGTGTGTGTGCATGCGTGCTGTGACGTGTGAGTCCCCGTCTTGCACCCTAAAACAAGAAGCTGAGTCTCAGTACTTTAGCAACACCAGCTTTATTCAGCTTGAAACAGCAACAGCGCGGTTATTTATACACAGACACAGCAGTCAGGCAGGGCCCTGCACATTTATAATGTTCCTTGTTCCTTGTATCACCCATTGACGGCAGGCGCTTATAGCATGTCCGCAATCTTTTCGGATTCGCTTTTACGGAGAACTGCTACAGCGCTGGGAGACTGCCGATTGCTTTGGGACGCTCTTCAGCATGTCATCCCGTTGGGTGCAATCCCACAAGAGTTTAGAAACTCACTCACACCAGCCATGATTCTTTTCAAAGGTAAAGTGCAAGTTAATTTGTTTTATGCATTTTTACTTTATATTTTGTATTTTATATGAATAGTTTTGGGTTGTGGAACAAATCATCTGAGTTTCCATTATTTCTTATGGGGAAATTCACTTTGATATACGAGTGCTTTGGACTACGAGCACGTTTCCGGAATGAATTATGCTCGCAAACCGAGGTTCCACTGTATATATATATTGTCACAGGTGGCTGGGGGGGCGACCCGGCTGGGACACCCTAGAGGACCAGAGGAGGGCTTACACCTCCCCCAGACCACGTGGGGGGCGACCACCCTGGTGGCTATGGGGACCATGGGTACAGAGCTTTGAAGCTCAACTCTGTTGGGGCCTTTCGTCACCGCCAGGGGGCGCCCCAATGCCTACGGAGCCCTGGACCGCAGCACTTCCGCCACACCCGGAAGTGCTGGAGGGAAGAAGATCAGGGACACCCGGAGTGCTTCTGGGTGTGGAGCCGGTACTTCCGCCACACTGGGGAGTGCCGGCAGAAGCTCATCGGAAGACACCTGGAGCACATCCGGGTGATTATAAAAGGGGCCACCTCCCTCCATTCGATGGCTGGAGTCAGGTGG
Source organism: Erpetoichthys calabaricus (assembly GCF_900747795.2). NCBI lineage: Eukaryota > Metazoa > Chordata > Cladistia > Polypteriformes > Polypteridae > Erpetoichthys > Erpetoichthys calabaricus. Next base: position 177,189,667 of record NC_041400.2, on the reverse strand, counting down.
AAGAGGACGAAGCTCAGAGGAGAGGAGTGTAGGCGGTCAGGAGAAGAGAAAGGCATTGTGAAAGGGCCTGGACTTTGGGGTGATTGGTGCTGTGGCACTGGGTTTGTGTGTGTTAACCATTGTATATAGTGTAAATAAACGTGTGTTGGGTGACAAAACAATGACTGCCTGTCTTTGTCCGGCCTGTTTCCCAGTATATATATATATATATATATATATATATATATATATATATATATATATATATATATATATATATATATATATATATATATATTATTAACCACCTATCAAATAATACAAAGCGTACAGGACACGTGTTCTCCCTGATTGGGGCTCATCAGATGTATGCACCTTTGCTTCCCTTGTGCAGATCAAACCTTGGACATCAGCGCCTGATGCAAAGCCTCAGATGTTGTGCCACAGCGGCTGGTTGACTTACTTGACAGGATGTAGATCAGGTCTGAATCGCAATCTGATTATTTGGGTGGTCACCTACCAGATAACACTTGTGGTTGGTCGGCCAGTTGGCAAACATCCACCATGCCCTCTCAGTTGTGAGAAGTGGATCATAGGCGTGTTTTAGAGTACCTGTCAGATAATATAAAGAGTACACTGACACGTATTTCGCCCTAATTAGGGCTCATCTGGTGTACACACCTTTACTTCCCCTTCCTGAGATCGATCAGTCAGTGCCAAACACTCTTTTTTTGTATTTGCTTTTACATTTGCATATCTCCCAGTATTCTTCTGTGTTATTTGCATACTCCCCAGAATTCTTTATCTCTTGTCATTCCTATGAGTCCCTGTCATGCTCATCAAACCTTCTGTCCAAAAGGCACCTCCTGCCACACTCGTTTAAATATACAGTATAGAAAGTAATGCTAGCTTTCCCGTTTTATACAATTAAAAGCTATCTATCCATCCATCCATTTTCCAACCCGCTGAATCCAAACACAGGGGCACGGAGGTCTGCTGGAGCCAATCCCAGCCAACACAGGGCACAAGGCAGGAACCAATCCCGGGCAGGGTGCCAGCCTACCGCAGAAAAGCTATCTTATCTTGTCTAAATAATCTTAAAATAAAAACACATTCAAATTAAATATTATGAGTCATATTTAACAAACTGTAAAAAGTTTATTTTTTTTATTCTCATTGCAATAATTAGTTTGTCAATACCCATCTACTTACTTGGATATTTTCTTTGATCCTGGATGGCTTGGCACTCTTTGGGATGCACGCCACCCCTCTCTGGACCTGCCACCTGAAAAATAAAGGCTGAATATAGTCTCCCTATGGATCTCTATTTCTGTATATTTTTAAACTCTGTACTGAAATATTAGAGTGAAGAATCAAAGTCAAACCGGAATCATACCATACCCAGACAAGCCAACACAACGTCAGTTGCTCCTAAATGAAACCTTTACGGATAGTGGCAGCAACTTTCCCACATTAGACGAATGTTTTTGTTCCCTTGATTCACCTCTAAGTGGACGACTTTTGTTGCGCAGACTACACTGATCAGATGCACAACACAAGTGTGGTCTCATAGGTGACAGCAGCTGGCAAACCTGCAGAGAGCCATTCTCAGATTACAAAAAAAAAATCTGCAGGGGAAACACCAGGGGGTTGGTGGCAGAATTGGCACTCCAGCCACCATAAAAAACTTCACACTGGTCCCATTCCCTCTGTACTTGTGTAGTGCTGAGGTGTCACCTCTCGCATGGCTGCAAATCGGGTCCCAGTCTGGGATCCCGAGTTGGTTTGTCATGAGGTGGATGCGGCAGTGCGCTGTATCGGTGTCTGCTCCTAACCTCCTCCTCCTCCTCCTTTGTAAAGGTGCATTGCCAGGAGTGTCGATCCAATATTATTTATTATATATTTCCTTCACAAAGTATTCAGACCCCTTCACTTTTTGCACATTGTGTCATGTTGCAGCCTGGTGCTAAAAATCATTTAATTTTATTCCCTCATCAAACAACACTCAGTACTCCAGAATAACAAAGTGAAAACAGGATATTTGGAATTTTTGCAAAATTCTAAAAATTAAAACTAAAATGTAATATTGACTCGAGGATTTTGACTCTTTTACTCAGTACTTTTGTTGAAGCAGCTTTGGTTTGGCTGTTGTTCCAGCCTGGAATCTTCTTGGGTATGATGCAACAAGCATGGCACACCTGCACTTGAAGATTATCTGTCATTCTCCTCTGCAGTTCCTTTCAAGCCCCGTCAGGCTAAATGGAGGTCTTTCTAGAGATGTTCGATTGGGTTCAAGTATGAGTTCTGGCTGGGCAACTCAAAAACATTCACAAAGGTGACCCTAATCCGCTCCTGTGTTGTCTTGTGTTTAGGGCCATTGCCCTAAGGTGAAGGTGAACCTTTGCCCAGTCTGAGGTTCAGAGGTTCTGAGGTTCAGAGTGCTTTAGAATACGTTTTTATTAAGTATATCTTAGTACTTTGCTCTGTTCCGCTTATCCTCAGCCCTGTCTAGTCACAAAGTCCCTGCTGCTCAAAAATAACATGGAATGGAATTGTGCAGATGATGAGTTGTACCTGGTGTCCTCCATTCGTGACACCTAGAATTGAAGTCAAACAATTGCTTCATCAGACCAGAGAATCTGTTTTCTTATAGTCTGAAGGTCCCAAGATTATTTTTTTTTGCAAACTCCAAGTTAGCTTCCATGCATTGTCCGGCAACTCTGCCATAAAGTCTAGATTAGTAGATTGCAGCAATGGTAGTTGTTCCTTCTGGAAATTTCTCCCATCTCCACACAGGTTCTTTGGAGCTCAGGTTCTTTGACCTCTTTCTTACCGTTTGGCCAGGCAGCCAGTTCTAGGAAGAGCTGTATTTGTTCCAAACTTCCTCCATTTAAGAATTATTGAGACCATTGTACTCTTGGGAACCTTCAGTGCTGCAGGATTTTTTGTAGCCTTCCCCAGATCTTTTCTTCAACACCACCCTGTCTCTAAGCTCTGCAGGCAATTCCTTTGGCCTCATGGCTTAGCTTAGTCAATTGTGGAAGCTTCTATAGACTGGTGTGTGCTTTTCCTAACCATGTCCAGGCTATTGAATTGACCATTGATGGACTCCCAACCAAGGATTAGAAACATCTCAGTGATGATCAATAGGATGGGATGCACCTGAGCCAAATTTCAAGTGTTTAACAAAGTCTAAATACTTGTGGGTTGGCATGGTGGTGCAGTGGTAGCACTGCTGCCTCGCTGTAAGGAGACCTGGGTTCGCTTCCTGGGTCCTCCCGGCGTGGAGTTTGCATGTTCTCCCCGTGTCTGCGTTGGTTTCCTCCCACAGTCCAAAGACATGTAGGTTATGTGCATTGGCGATCCTAAATTGTCCCTAGTGTGTGCTTGGTGTGTGTGTGTGTGTTTGTGCCCTGCGGTGGGCTGGCACCCTGCCCGGGGTTTGTTTCCTGTCATGCGCCCTGTGTTGGCTGGGATTGGCTCCAGCACACCCCTGTGACCCTGTAGTTAGGATATAGCGGGTTGGAAAATGACTGACTGACTGAGTACTTGTGTCAATATGAGATTTCATCTTTTTTATTTTTAAGAACTTGCAAAAATTCCTGGAGTCCTGTTTTCAGTTTGTCATTGTGGGGTATGGAGTGATGTTTGAGGTGGAAAAAATGAAGTGAAATTATTTTAGCAACATAACAAAATGTGAAAAATAAAGGGGTCTGATAACTTCTGAAGGCCATTGCATTTTGTGTTAGCTTAACTGGCCAGAAGGGAGATGTCATAAAGTGAGGATTAAAACAGGACAGGGATAAGGCTGAGCAGGAAGAAGAGTGAGTGGAAAATCTGGAGTGACATTGAAGGGATTCAAGTCAGCATGCCCCTGTATGAGGAAGTGAGGTGGCATGTTATCTTGATTGGAGACTATAAATTAGCCTTATAAGAGTGAAAATAGATGGTTGCACATGAGTGTCATGGGATATGTTGTTGTCCTATCTGTGAATGTTTTTTACTTTATGCCAAATGTTGCCTGGATAGGCTCTAACACCCCATGACCTAGTCATGGAAACCTAATTTATACTTAAAGTCCTTCATAGACATTTTTCCAGTCTGTAGTAGTAGAAGGATAACAAGGGAAAAAGGGGAATTGAGAAAGCACAGAATGAAGAACAAGTGTGGCATGACAACGGCAATCTGAGAAAAGGTAAAACATGCGGAAGCCAATGTAGAAGCTGTAGGACAAGTGTGCCAAGTGTACCTCTGGGCATCTGCTCCTTTAACTACAATCCAAGGATCACAAGTATCCCTGGTCCTTAAGGTTGCTTTCTTGCTTACAGTGGTAGTATCTCTGTGGAACCTCCTTAAGAATCTCCAGGGTGGAGCCTAACAGGCCACACCAGACGCCACATTGCTGTGGCACCTGGCAGGATCGGCAGCTGCTTTAAGTCTGGTTTTGTTTTCTTGTAATTCATTTTATTTTCATGTTCTATTCATTGCATCATTGATGATGTGATTTAGTATTGACAATGTACCAACATCTCAAGATCCCAGTGAGGGTTCATCGGTGCATATGTGTCAATGGATGGCTGGGTAGTTTCCAAGTTATTTTAGAATGAGGGTTTTCCGTAGATATTCTTCTGATCTTGAAGAATATATATATATAAATGCTTTTCAAAAACCACGCTTATATTAAGTTAAAAAGTATACTAAAAAGTAAAAAATAAGTCTCTCATACATCACTCATAAAATAAAAGGTGGGCGCTTTTGCTAAGATTTTAAGAAGTGTTTTTTGAATGTTGATTGATGAAAAGCACCCACGCATTTACTGTATTTTACGAGTGATGTACGAGAGACTTATTTTTTAGTTTTTAGTTCACTTTTTAACTTAATATAAGCGTGGTTTTTAAAAAGTATTTTTTTATATATATATTATTTTCAACTTTTTAGTCTTCGGTTTGTTTTAGTTCTGTCCGTTACTAGCGCCATCTATTGGTGAAATCTTGAACTATACTTCATATGAAAATTTCATTTCTTAATTAACATGGATTAATTGATCAATTAATGAAACTGATTATTGATTCATGTATTGTCATCGGGAGTGAGTAAGTGTGCAAAATTTCAAGTCATTTGGACAATAGGAAGTATCGATTACAAGATTTGTACCAGACAACAAACAGGTGAAGTTAATATAAGTGTGGTAAAAAAATGAGGACTCTTCATGTTCCGTAAAATAAATATTTAATAAAAATGAAGAATTTCAGATGTTTCTGATTTTGCTTGTTCTTGATTTTAGGATTGGTGTCACCCGTTCGCTAAAGTCCATACAATTTTTTTATTCTGTGCCATTTAAATGTTTTGTAAAGTCTGGTTAGTGTTTTCCCCTGCCACGTTGTACACTTCCAGCTACTTTTAGTTATTTTCTGGATCATAAGAACATAGGAAATTTCACAAACGAGAGAAGACCATTCAGTCCATCAGGCTTGTTGGTTTGGCTAAGAACTAAGCTGGCCCAATATGTCATCCACATAATTCTTAAAAGTTGTCAAAGTTTCTGCTTCAACTACATGACTTGATAGTTGGTTCCAGACTCCCACAACTCTTAATAAATGCTTCCTGGCTTGACTCCTACATGCGCTTCTCCTTAATTTCCATTGGTGTCTTCGAGTATCCGACTCACTGTATAGTTTTAAGAATTCTGCTGGATCTACTTGATCGATGCCGTTGAGAATTTTGGAGACTTGGATTACGTCTCCACGCAGTCTCCTGTGCTGAAGGCTAAGCAGGTAATTTCTCTTGAGTCTGTCAGAGTAGGACTTGTCCTTAAAGTCCTTGGATGCACTTGGCTGCTCTCCCCTGCACAGCTTCAGGTGCTGCTACGACTTTTTTTGTAGTGTGGTGTCGAGAACTGCACACATTACTCTAGATGTGATCTCACTAGTGGGTTATAAAGTGTAAGGATAATGTCTCTCTGTTTAAATTCAACTGTTTGTATAATATAACTTTTTATTTTCCTCTTTAATAGCTTTTGCAAATTAGATGATGAAAATTCATCAACGTAAGTCTCCTTTTCAGAGGTGGCTTTCTGTAGGACATTGTCGCCCATCTTGTATTTGTAATTGACATTTCTTTTGCTCACATGTAGCACTTTGCATTTTTCAAGTATTTGCCCAGTTCTGTAGCTTGTCCAGGTCTTCTTGAATTGTATTTGCTTCCTCCTCGGTGTCTACCATTCCTCCAATTTTAGTATCATCTGTGAATTTCTCCAGTCTTTTAACTACAATAGTGCAAATCAGAAAAAGTAACACTCTGAGAACAGAAATCTTGAGGGTCTCCACTAAAGACCTCACTCCATGTGGCACAGTCTTCTCTTTCCTTTACTTTTAGTCTTCTGCCCGTTAACCAACTTGAGCTCCAGTTTTGTAGGTTACCTCTGATGCCTACAGCTTCTAGTTTCAGAATAAATCTTCGACGTGGGACAAATGTATCACAGGCTTTTGAAAGTAAATTATGTTGCATGCTTTGCTTGTGTCAACTATTGCAGTATCCTGCTCAAAAAATATAAATGATTGGTTTGGTAAGATTTCCCTCTCATAAACTCATACTGATTGAATTTAATACATTGTTTTCATAATGAAAGGGAAGGTCTACAGGACAGTAGTGAGACCAGCTATGTTATTGGGTTGGAGATGGTGGCACTGACCAGAAATCAGGAGACAGAGCTGGAGGTGGCAGAGTTAAAGATGCTAAGATGTGCATTGGGTGTGACGAGGATGGACAGGATTAGAAATGAGGACATTAGAGGGTCAACTCAACATGAACAGTTGGGAGATAAAGTCAGATAGGCGAGATTGCGTTGGTTTGGACATGTGCAGTGGAGAGATGCTGGGTATATCGGGAGAAGGATGCTAAGGATAGAGCTGTCAGGGAAGAGGAAAAGAGGAAGGCCTAAGAGAAGGTTTATGAGTGTGGTGAAAGAGGACATGCAGGTGATGGGTGTAACAGAACAAGATGCAGAGGACAGAAAGATATGGAAGAAGATGATCCACTCTGTCAACCCCTAACGGGAGCAGCCGAAAGAAGAAGAAGTTTTCGTATAGGTAGTTTTCTAGTTTATTCCTTACCACAGTTTCCATAATTTGTCATGGCACAGAAGTAAGATTTATTGACCTGGAATTACAACAATCCATGTCGTAACCCTTTCTGTAGAATGGAATTATATATGTACCTTTCCAGTCCTCAGGTACTTCTCCTTCCTCAAGTGACTTCTCAAATGTGCCTAATAAGACTTTAAAGATGACAATGACACATTCAGTCTTAAGCTAACCATTTCATTTTTGTTACATGCATTTTTACCTTAAGATCACTTGCGCAGGAGTCTTCTTGAGTTTTTCTGCAACATTAAGAATTTGAGGATCATCTAGTAGTGATCGCTCATCGGGGCAAGCCCAAGGACGGGATGGGGCACCCAGTGGACTATATGCAATTAGTTGGATTCTGTTTCTTGAACAGTGAGCCATAAGTTCCTTCTGAGCCAGGTAAGGGTGACATTCAACCTAGATGAGGAAGAAAAAAGAAAGGAAGCATTTACTATCATAATAATAAATTAAAGAGGAGTAGCTTACATGTACATTATGGACACATGAGGCAGCAGTTTGATGCAGATTTGGCATGGCAGGAGTCTGCTTTTTTTGCATACCTCAATTAGCCTGTTTTAGTTTAATAGGCCAAAGCTGCAAATCTGTTTTAGACGCTGTTTCTGTCTGAGAAAATATATACCATCTCTTCTTTACACTAATCACGACATCTTCTTTCTATACCCACCCCACTTCCATTGTTTCTTCATGTTGTTAACTCCGTCTAACTTGTAGACTGAAGGAAAAGTTGACACCTTCATTGGTTAGGTATCCCATCTTTTTTAATTGTGACAGAAATCCTTTATCCCCTTTACTGAGTACTACAAATGCAGCCACATTGTCACATGATCTGAACTTCAAAATGTCTGCACTGTCATTGCTTCTGATTCTCCATCCACTGAGAACTCCATAGGTGAACTTCACTTTTTCCCTGTCATCAATCTCTTCATTTTTTGATCCTGTTATTCATTTAAGAGACTTTAGTATCCATATTCACCCAACTAGCTCATCTGTCTTCTTCATTCTCCTTTTATTTTTCACAATCTAATTGTATTTATTCACTAGGCCACCAGCTGGAACTCATTATCATACATAATCTTGTCTCGTTCTTCTTAGTCTGTTAATGTTCTACATGCCTCTTACATCTTTCCTTGTTTGCTCCACTTATTCTCTTCCACATTTCCCTTACCTCAGTGTGATTGTTCTTCTTTGTGTTCTACTGTGTTTACTGTGCTTATTCTGTCTGCCTTTCCTTCTTTGGACTTCTTTTCCAATCTCCCTATTGATTCTGTGACCAGTACGCAGTTCTCTTGTCTTTCCTCTTTCATCGATTTTTACTGTTTTCTTGTCCAGCTCACACCTTTTCTTCCCGTTGTGAGGTATCAGTTTTTAAAATTCATTTCTCATCCATCCTGGGGCTGATATAAATTTTGATTGTGAGGAATTATGTTTTTCCTTATTAAGTATCTTTCTGCTTGGATTTGTAATTTTTATTTAGTAAAAGTTCATTATTATTATTGTTATTAGTAGTAGTAGTCATCATTTTGTTTTCCCTTTGCTGATGCTCTCCATAACTCGGCAGTTGGCGTCATTAGCACAACACTATAAACACCATGGTGATGTAACTCCCGGTATCTGTGGTTGAATTCAATTCTTTAAAAAAACAAAATATTTCCTTCGTTTCTCATTCTTCTGGTATTCTGAATTTTGATGTGCCCTTTTATGAAAGTTTGAGTTTGTGACGTTGGCACAATAAAGGCTTTTTTTTCTTGCAGCTTGACCATGCAGCCCATTTTTGTTCAGGTACCTCCGTATTGTGCAGCTTGAAACAGCAACATCACTTGTGCTGAAGTGGCTTGTGGGTTTTTCTTGGCATCTCGACAAATGATCCTTGTAGTTGTAGCTGAAATCTTGGTTGGTCTACCTGACCGTGGCCTGGTAACAACAGAATCCCTAACTTCCCTAACTAACCACTGACAGGCACTTTAAGATCTCTAGATATCTTTTTATATCCTTTTACTGATTTATACAAATCAAGAACCTTTTCTCGTAGTTCTTTTGCTTTCCCTGTAGTTTGGTATCCAGCAAAGTCAGCGCAGCTCTGCCTGATTTTATATTGACTGTTTATGCACAGACACCGATTACAATCAAAGAGGGTACATGTGGACCCTCTCCCTTAATTAGCCTTAATTTGAACCTCTGTGTGTCAACTTGTGTGTATGTTAACAGCCCCAACATTCAAGGGTAGGTAAACATTTGATCAGGTCTATTTCAGTTATCATTATGATTTATAAAGGACACACACAATTATGTGATAATAAATTAATTTGCCTGAGCAAACTCCCTGATTAAAAGGAAAGCTTTCTGCATGATTACTTATATTTTCCAAACAATGGCTAATATTTAACAAATTATGCCAGGGTATATAAACTTATGAGCATGACTGTATAGATATGCAGTTAACATATTTCTGTAATCCACTTGTTTATCAATACATTTTATTATTCTGTTTCTTAAAATGAGTGCCCTTCAGTTACCTTGTTATAAGTCTAACATCAGGAGACCACTGTCGACAAAGGTAAAGAAAATACAGTAGAAGATGGAGCAATCTCTGAAAAGGATTTAGGGATTTACATCAATGCATCTTTTTCATTTTTCAGGAAAAGTGCAGAAACTATTAAAAAGACAGGTAAAACTATATTTTATAAAAACTGTTGACTGTAAATCAAGGGGGTGCACAGTGAATGGTTTCACCATGCTTGTTAGATATTATATTCTTATCAATCTTCAAGCATATCTGGTGTGTGTCAGTCAGGCTTCCTTCTTTTATGTATTTTGTTCATTTTTTATGCTAATGTAGTTGATCATTTAGTTTCTTTATGTCTAAGTAGCTGTGTGTCTTGTGGGTGGTTCCCCAAGAGGTGAGGCGACCTGTTCATCACCTCAAGGGACTTCCCTCAGCCCAATAAAGGCTGCGGAACACCCACAGTCCCTTGCGATTCATTGTGAATGCACTCGTCATGATGCTGCTGAGTTCTCCTCTGTCTATTGCTCTTTTTTTGTTTTCAGTTATTTATGGAAAACTTCAAATATAGTAAATAAAACAATTGTATGCAATATCTACAATAGAATCCATACCCTTTTGAAGACTCTCCACTCCATATTGTTCTTTTTTAATTATTGTGAATTTCCAGATTTTTGTGAGCTTCCACTCTGCCTTTTGTTCATTCTTTAGATTTCATTTTGGGACTTTGCCTTCTGTGTTTTTTATGCTCTGTTTTCTGAATATCTATATATATAAAATCCCTGTGTGCGTCCAGGTGTCCGTGTGTGGGTGTCTTCTGATGAAGTGCGCATGCGCTGGGCACGGTGTGATGTGCGATATTACTGTCAGAGAAAGTTCGAGGCGTTTTAAGGAAATACAAACCAGTATTACTGCGAGAGGAAATTAAAGGTACACAATACAGTGACGCATATTACAGCCACATACAAGCCAGTATTACTGTCAGAGGAGATTAAAGGCATATTACCGACGCATGCCTGTATTACCGCCAGAGAAAATTAAAGGTATATTACGGACGTACAAGCCAGCGGACGTACAAGACGATATCCTTCAATAAGGGCGCACACAAAAAGGCGAGCCTCAAAAGGGCGACCTCAATTGGGCGCAGCGAATAAAGATCTGCACCTTTGTTGCTCTTCACATATTCCAGAGCCATCCATTCTCTTCCGCTTATCCGAGGTCGGGTCGCGGGGGCAGCAGCTTGAGCAGAGATACCCAGACTTCCCTCTCCCCGGCCACTTCTTCTAGCTCTTCCGGGAGAATCCCGAGGCGTTCCCAGGCCAGCCGGGAGACATAGTCCCTCCAGCATGTCTCTGGCATTTGAACTAAATTATCTATGAATGCCTTTATTCGCCACGCTCAATTGAGGTCTCCCTTTTGAAGCTCGCCTTTTTGTGTGCGCCCTTATTGAATAGACCGTACAAGACAGTATTACTGTCACAGAAAATTAAAGACACACAATACACGGCGGCAACCCACGAAGTACGGTCAGCTCAGCAAGTAAACATCAACAAAAGAAAGGCTGAAAGAAAGAAAAATAAGACCAACAAAAAGAATGAGGTCAAAGTCCCTTGCCATTTAATATAGACTGTTCCTACTAATGTTTATGCACTACTGTTCTAGCGCCCGTTATTGTAATGGGCTAAATGACTAGTATAATAAATGTTTTATTTATAAATATTCCATGTTTGCCCTTTTTCTGACTAGCTGCTGGGGTTTGACAGTTTTTCCCCCTCTAGTGGGCACTTTGAGATTTTCTTGGACTTTGTGTGCTTGGGAACACTTTAATTCATAACAGTATCCAGGAAGAGGGCAAGGCAGAAGCAAATCTAAAAGTTAATAAATTAAAATGCTATAAATGCCTAGGACAGTATCTTCTAAAAGCAGTTAAACCCTCAATGCTGTTGCAGAGAGAGGTGTAATGCTTAAGTTCAACTAAATGGATGAGCTCATCAGCATTTCCCTACCTCTCCTTTCCCACAATTGCTACCTTGCATACATTTCAGTTCACTTTCTCTCTGCACATTCAAAAAGTTTTTGCCACTTCTGTTCAGAGGTCTTTTCAATTCTGGATGCACATTTTTGATTGAGGTTTTGATCTGGCCACTCCAGGAGAGTGGATACTCTGCGGCCAACCTGTAGACGGGACATAATAAAGGCACACCCTTCAACAAGCACCTCAGCTGCAACTGAATGAATCCCATTAGCCTGACCTTAATTGAAGGCACTTCAGAAACATATAAAGTAATTAAACAAAATGTATTAAACAGGGAAATGACAATACACAGCACAAACAAAATTTGAAAAATTAAAATATACTTCTAGTTCAGTTAATTGATTAGTTAAATGAACATTTCACATCAAGAATAAATATTAAAGAATAAGACACTTCAAGAATAATAACTGAAAACTTAAATACTTCAGTTTTCAAAAAGAAGGACCACAATACTCTGAAATCCAAACAGAAATACAGAAACTCTTTAACTAGAATTATTCCAGAAATTATTATCAGAAAGGCTGAGAATTTAATCAAACAAAGCATAAATTCCAAACTCAACACAACTGTCAAGAGGACAACCTGTATCGAGCAGGGGAGCCGGCCCCCATTAAATTAGTTTCTTTTCATGTAATACATTTGGTTTCCAGGCAGCAAATTAAAATTAAGGGTTACATTCAGCTTCTCTTTCTTTTTAGATGCGTTCGTAAGTAATGTGTAAAGCGCCTGCTGTGATCGCTCTGTCTGTTTATCTGTCCACACGAAACATCTTGGCTCCTAGTAGACCAGCTTTGTTGAAACTTGACATCATGTCGCTATTATAAAAAAAAAAAAACCCAGGTCGACGAGACGTGATCTTCTCGGAAGTTCTCAGAAGACACTTAAAAGACCTGCGAGACGCAAACAATATCAAATAAGAGCACGGAACACTCAGTCATGTAAAGGCACGTAGCACACACAGATCCTGTGCTGTCAGCACATATAAAGCGTATAAGGACAATACGTTAAGCAAAGAAGAAAGAGCAGCGTGGAGAAAAGAGACCCAAAAGCGTAGGAGAGAAAAAAAGGCAGATAAGAGATTATGAAGGCAGTGGGATTTGAAAGGCTCAAACAAATGATGGCGCAATACACATGCAGAGAAAGGTAACAAATATGAAAGCAGTAAAATTCAAAAGTATTGTAGCGTCCCAGCCAGGTTGAAGCCTTTTTTGTTTTAAGTGACTGTTAGGTCCGATTGAGGGAAGGCGGAGTACAGCACGGAAGACTGATAGCAGCGCAACAGCAGCAGAAAGACAGCAGATGATCCGATGGCATGCGTTCAGCCGCGCCCAAACCCCCGATAACGCGAACAGCATTATACATCTTGAGAAAGAGATTTAACCACACCCGGGGCCGGAAACAAAGGACAAGTACTGTTTTTACCACATCACGCGAGACAAGGCAGTGAGACATCATTTAAAACAAGTCCACGGACATCTAACCTAGCAGTTGTTGGATTGCTGTTGGCAGACACGCTTCATGTGCTCCTAGCTCTTAAAACAACGACATGCGACAAGCAAAACACACAGCAAAAAGCCTGCAGATAATCAGACTGCTTCTCCTTATCGTGCGTTCAGCCAACCTAACCCTCGCCACCCCTCCACCCCCACTCCCTTCACAACACGAGTGACAGAGATGCAAAGTGGCAAAAGGACAGCTGCTGTACAGGCTTTGAAATGATCGGGCAGTGAGACAAGTAGAACAGACAGCTCGTCAGCAGCAGAAAGACAGCAGATGATCCGACGACATCTCCTTAGCGTGCGTTCCGCCGCACCCCCTTCACAACGCGAGCAGCGTTATACGTCCTGCGAGAAAGAGATGCAACCACGCCCGGGGCTGGAAATAAAGTATTGTTTTTACAAAAGTTTTAAAATAAAAGTGAAAATAATGCATATGTAACTATTCCCATGAAACTAACAATCTCTTTAAATTGTTTATCCGGTAAACCAAACCCGGGGGTGGGCGAGCAAAGCGAGCAGGGGGCAAAGCCCCCTAGTGTTTTTAAAGGAAATTTCTTGTGACAAATTGTGATATCACGCATACACCAAGCAGATCAGACAGCGATCCTACAGATGTCAAGCTGGCTTTGCAAAGCATCAGGGGACGCTTGGAAAAAATGTTCATCCAAACCGGCCGCTCAAAAAACACTCAGGAAAATATTCAGTGAACAAGGTCACTTGCACATTCGTTTTGGCACATATTGCCGAACAACACTGTTACTGAGTAAAGGGTCTCAATGCTTGTGTCAATATGAGATTTGTTTTATTTAAAATTTTCTAATAAATCTGCAAAAATTTTGAAAAATCCTGCATTTGCTTTATCATTCTGGGCTAATGAGTGTTGTTTGACGAGGGAAAAATGAATTAAAATTATTTTAGCACAAGAGTGCAACATAACCAAATGTGTAAAAAAAAATAAGTGAAAGGGTCTGAAAACTTTAACACATATAATAATCATGTTCACATTTACAAGCCATAGTGACTTAACAAAACGTAAACTGTTGTAGCTCTGATCACAGTGACTCCATCAACTGGCACACATTGTTGTAACTCTGATCACAGCAATACAAGAAGCAATGCATTAGCTGGCATATCATGTGGTAACTAATGGCAACCACAGTTAATGTTCACAGACAGTGGCAAAGCCTTAAACTTTGGCTGCAACACCACCCAATAACTGGCACTAGAAGAGATGGCAAGTGTCGTTCAGAATTTAGACACCACAGGAGACACGGCTACAGCAATGCCAAAATTGTTCTTTTCGTTATGGTCCAGGCCCCTGTCTGCTATGTTATAGATGAACATTAATTCACATAACATCCACCTGAGAAGGGTCCAGGTGAGGAGCAATGAGGTCCCTTAAAGAGATGTAATTCATTGAAAAAACAATTGTTATACTGGACAAAGTCTAAAACGAAATGCAGACAAAAGTAGATCAGGTTTAGACCTAAGATGGCAAAAGATGATGCGCCATGAGCAGAGCCCAGACCAAACCATGTCTCTTCTATGTGGGGTTATCTATATTGTTTTAGGTCATCTTAGCTCCTGGTACACAAGTTTCAGATTTCTTGAAGACTGCAGCAAAATTTTTTACAAAAGTTTTCAGTGAATTGGTATGTGTGTGTAATACAGAGCAGCATCGTGTATAAACTGTTGGGTGTTATGTGGCATCACACGAACATCTACCATAATGCTTACCCTCAGGGGCAAAATGTGCAATTCCATAGAATTTGGTATCAATTGGGCTTATTTGTCTCCAACTATTAGGTCCAGAAATTGTTTTTTTTTGTTTTAATTGATTTTGGAAGTCTAGTCTTGCTGGGACAATATGTGATTCTTGAACAAGCGCTCACATTTGGGGACTACTAGCTGAATTGTTTGTTTTATGTTATTTGTTATGTTATTCATTTTTTATTCAATATTGTTCACTGTTTGGTTTTGGGGATTTCTAAGTCAGAGAATCAACAGTAACAATGTATTTCTTGTTTAGCCCAAAATCACACGAGGAATGCCTCAATGGGCTTTAACCGGCCCTGGTTTTCTGACAGCCCCTCAGCCTTGACTCCCTAGGAAGACGAAAAAAATCCCTGTCCCCAATCTTGGGAAAGTCAGTTCAGAGAGAGACCCCCTTCCAGGTAGGTAGGACATGCAATGTGTTTCAAAAAATGGGGTAAACACAATACACATAAAAAACCACAAGTCATCCTCTTCACAGAGCTAGATGGCCAACCTATCATGGCCACCTCAGAAATACAATTATACAACAGTATAAACTCCTCACCAAGTATAGCAGAGAGCCAAGACATCTCTGAAGGCAAAATGCAAGAACAGATTATACCATTCACTAAACCAGCGGTTCTCAAACTGTGGAGTGTGCCTGAAGTAATAAAAAAGGGGGCGTGAATGTTGCCATACGTAGCGTAATTTCGCTATTCGTAGGGAAATTTAAAACTTGTAGCGTTGTATCGGCAGCAAAAAATATAGGAATACATTTTATTAGGGTTTCAAAAAAACGTTAGGGGGGCGCAATTAAAACTGTTATGAAAATTCGGGTCGTAAATACTTAAAGGTTGAGGAACGCT
This sequence comes from Erpetoichthys calabaricus, assembly GCF_900747795.2. NCBI lineage: Eukaryota > Metazoa > Chordata > Cladistia > Polypteriformes > Polypteridae > Erpetoichthys > Erpetoichthys calabaricus. The sequence goes on along the minus strand of NC_041400.2, from coordinate 177,173,885 downwards.
GCACTAAACACAGAGCCACCACATATGGGTGGTTGTATTTGTTCAAATATATCAAAAACAAAGTAGAATCTAATTCACATAGATGAAAATAAAGAAATAAATCAATTTCTAGTATTTATTTTGAAGTTCTACAAAAATGTTTAGAAGTTGTGCAATTTCTGTAACATTTTGAATACAATAAGCTGTTTCGGTTATTTTTGCTACTTTTCGCTAGCTACACTTCCTGTGTTTTCAGGGGCGTGGCCTCAGAGGTCGTGACCCATTAGTAATCAACGTGATGAATTAATAGGTCGGCCATAGATGCACTTCCTCATGCACTGTGTAGATCCTAAAAACCCTCACAACTTTTTGTCAAAATTCTGTCTTGCTATTCTCCTCTGGTACCGACCTTTTTTGCTTAGACTTTTTGACCCTAATTTTGTCTCATGCTCTAGTTTTGTTTTATTTGAATTGACCTTCAGGCTTCGACATGTTTCTGTTTAATTGTGCCGCTCTTGGTTTTTCACAAAAGATTTGCATGTTTGTGTGCAGTCAGGACAGTTTGTAGTGAATCACCACTGAAAAGGCTTCACCCACAGAGATTTGTCCTAAAAAGCTGACCCCAGTTTCCTCCACATTTTAAATGTTATTGGTTTCAGTTCTCCATTTCTACTCAAGTATTAGAAAAATACATAAAACAGGTATGGAAAGACGGGAAAAAAGAAAAGGAATGGAACACTGAGAGAAAACAGAAAGGTAAAATTGCAATTACAGTGGTGTGAAAAACTATTTGCCCCCTTCCTGATTTCTTATTCTTTTGCATGTTTGTCACACAAAATGTTTCTGATCATCAAACACATTTAACCATTAGTCAAATATAACACAAGTAAACACAAAATGCAGTTTTTAAATGATGGTGTTTATTATTTAGGGAGAAAAAAAATCCAAACCTACATGGCCCTGTGTGAAAAAGTAATTGCCCCCTTGTTAAAAAATAACCTAACTGTGGTGTATCACACCTGAGTTCAATTTCCGTAGCCACCCCCAGGCCTGATTACTGCCGCACCTGTTTCAATCAAGAAATCACTTAAATAGGAGCTGCCTGACACAGAGAAGTAGACCAAAAGCACCTCAAAAGCTAGACATCATGCCAAGATCCAAAGAAATTCAGGAACAAATGAGAACAGAAGTAATTGAGATCTATCAGTCTGGTAAAGGTTATAAAGCCATTTCTAAAGCTTTGGGACTCCAGCGAACCACAGTGAGAGCCATTATCCACAAATGGCAAAAACATGGAACAGTGGTGAACCTTCCCAGGAGTGGCCGGCCGACCAAAATTACCCCAAGAGTGCAGACGACTCATCCGAGAGGTCACAAAAGACCCCAGGACAACGTCTAAAGAACTGCAGGCCTCACTTGCCTCAATTAAGGTCAGTGTTCACGACTCCACCATAAGAAAGAGACTGGGCAAAAACAGCCTGCATGGCAGATTTCCAAGACGCAAACCACTGTTAAGCAAAAAGAACATTAGGGCTCGTCTCAATTTTGCTAAGAAACATCTCAATGATTGCCAAGACTTTTGGGAAAATACCTTGTGGACTGATGAGTCAAAAGTTGAACTTTTTGGAAGGCAAATGTCCTGTTACATCTGGCGTAAAAGGAACACAGCATTTCAGAAAAAGAACATCATACCAACAGTAAAATATGGTGGTGGTAGTGTGATGGTCTGGGGTTGTTTTGCTGCATCAGGACCTGGAAGGCTTGCTGTGATAGATGGAACCATGAATTCTACTGTCTACCAAAAAATCCTGAAGGAGAATGTCCGGCCATGTGTTCGTCAACTCAAGCTGAAGCGATCTTGGGTGCTGCAACAGGACAATGACCCAAAACACACCAGCAAATCCACCTCTGAATGGCTGAAGAAAAACAAAATGAAGACTTTGGAGTGGCCTAGTCAAAGTCCTGACCTGAATCCAATTGAGATGCTATGGCATGACCTTAAAAAGGCGGTTCATGCTAGAAAACCCTCAAATAAAGCTGAATTACAACAATTTTGCAAAGATGAGTGGGCCAAAATTCCTCCAGAGCGCTGTAAAAGACTCATTGCAAGTTATCGCAAACGCTTGATTGCAGTTATTGCTGCTAAGGGTGGCCCAACCAGTTATTAGGTTCAGGGGGCAATTACTTTTTCACACAGGGCCATGTAGGTTTGGATTTTTTTTTCTCCCTAAATAATAAAAACCACCATTTACAAACTGCATTTTGTGTTTACTTGTGTTGTATTTGACTAATGGTTAAATGTGTTTGATGATCAGAAACATTTTGTGTGACAAACATGCAAAAGAATAAGAAATCAGGAAGGGGGCAAATAGTTTTTCACACCACTGTATGTTGCACCACTGTCCTGGGGAATGTTATTTTATGCCACTGTATGCAGAAATACTCAGTATGGATGGTATGACAATGTAGCCAATTGACTTGACTTGACATTTTGTTTGGTCCTCAATCCACATCATTAACAATCAGCCTCAGGTGGTAATGCGGATTATTTATTTATTAATAAACATGTGCCTGCATGTCTTATTTAAATTGGCTTCTAATTAGATTTTTTGATCTTTTAATTATTGGATTAGACTGAAGTTTGCACCACTTATGGTGAATCGGCTAACGTTAATGAACTTAACTTTCTTTGAGAAAAAGTAGGTGACCGACTGATGCCCTCACTTCTCGTTTTTCAAGCTTTTGCAACCTGGACTTTGGCTTAGACATTTCAACGTATGCAAAACAAATGTGCATGTAACGTTGGCTAGCATGTGTTTGGATAACCACTCAAAGGTTCAAGCATGTGAGCACTGGGCCGAACCATTCTGGCTGAAAGGGGGTGGGAAGACAAGATGGAGACTGCCCATACTGACCTGCAAGAGACAACAGAACAGAAATGAAAATGAACAGGAGAATCATAAGTCGAAGAACATGCTAAAGGTCAAAATCGGCAGTCGAGATCTTTTGTCAAAGCTAAAATGCGATCGGAAAAGTTGTTATGAAAAACAATAGCGGTGAGCTGAATAACCAGAAAAACTAAATCAAGATCTTCGAATGCAGCTTCAAAGCTCAGATACCCTACAACAACAACAACATTTATTTGTATAGCACATTTTCATACAAAAAGTAGCTCAAAGTGCTATAGATACCCTAGAAACTCCCGGATGATGTTTGTATCTTTGCCAATTTCACCTCATAAATAAGTGCACCCCCAGGGAATTCTGGGTAAGATCCCCACAGAAACAGCAGACACAGAAACTTAAACAGGAGCATGGCATTGCAACAAATGAGTTTAGTTAATGAACTTTCTCAAAACAGGTTATAAACAAAATCAAACCCCATATTTGAATTCTTTTGGTGTCAAAAGTTTATAATTACAGAGTAATTGGAACAACACAGGATTTTATACAAAAATATTTCAAGCTGGACATCACAGCACTGCCTGGATGGCTGCTTTTGGCCAAAAGACAAGAAAATAGTGTAAGTGCTATTTTGTTGGACTGGTGTCCTGCTCAAGACTGGAGGCAGGTTCCTTCCTAGGGTGGGAGGCTATAATGGAAGGGCAAGGATGGTCTGGCTTCCCAGTCAGGAAGGGTGCCAGGACAGGAGGCCTGCATGGAAGGACAGAAGGTGGCTGCTCACAGGAATTATGTCTCTCTTCCCATGCACACAATTGCAAGCATCCCACTAGTGGTACTGCCATATGGATACCCCCCCAAACAGGGCAAGCTGAGAATAGCAGTCCCATGTAACGGCCCTTTTGGGGATCTTCGGTACCACCAGGGGGAGCTGCAGGGGATCATTATACCCTCTTTGAAGGGCCTCTCTCTGACCCAGAAGTGCTTCCAGTGTGTAGTACTCTTGGGCCTGATATAAAAGAAACTGAGTTTCCTGAATGAGTCCGAGTCAGGAGGAGAGTGGATGAGACTACGAGGGAGGTGCGGAAGGAGACAAGAGAACATAATGTATTATACTGTTGTGGAAAAGGATCTGGAGGTCTGTGAAGGTATTGTAAAAGAAAATATCTTCTGCTTGCACCCAGGATGGAGCTGTGTAATTGTGTTTTGAGGTTTAGAACTTCAGTGACGTCACAATACCAAACCATTAGCTTTTAAATTGCCAATTACAACTGCTAAAATTGTGTTCCAATATTTTTGAGAACCGGGTTTGCTTCCCGGGTCCTCCCTGTGTGGAGTTTGCATTCTTCTGTTTCCTTTTCCGGTGTCCTTTTGGTGGTCTACCCAAAGCACCATGATGTTCCAACAGTGATGGATGGATTAAAAGCCAGAAGTCTGTATGACCATCAGTATCAAGTGACTCCGTGAGAACCCTAACTACAAAGAGGACTATTTCATTTATGTTAGGTGGAATGCCCAGACTGGGTGGTCTCGTGGCCTCAGAACCCCTACAGATTTTATTTTTTTCTCCAGCCTTCTGGAGTTTTTTTTTTGTTTTTTCTGTCCACCCTGGCCATCGGACCTTACTCCTTTTCTATGTTAACTATCCATCCATCCATTTTCCAACCCGCTGAATCTGAACACGGGGTCACGGGGGTCTGCTGGAGCCAATCCCAGCCAACACAGGGCACAAGGCAGGAACCAATCCCGGGCAGGGTGCCAACCCACCGCAGGACACACACAAACACACCCACACACCAAGCACACATTAGGGCCAATTTAGAATCGCCAATCCACCTAACCTGCATGTCTTTGGACTGTGGGAGGAAACCGGAGCGCCCGGAGGAAACCCACGCAGACACGGGGAGAACATGCAAACTCCACGCAGGGAGGACCCGGGAAGTGAACCTGGGTCTCCTAACTGCGAGGCAGCAGCGCTACCCACTGTACCACCGTGCCGCCCCTATGTTAACTAATGTTGTCTTATTTTACTTTTTTATTTTGTCTTTTATTTTTCTTTTCTTCATTATATAAAGCACTGTGAGCTACTTTTTGTATGTAAATGTGCTATATAAATAAATGTTGTTGTTGTTGTTCTCCCCGTGTCTGCGTGGGGGTGCTCCGGTTTCCTCCCACAGTCCAAAGACATGCAGGTTAGGTGCGTTGGTGATTCTAAATTGTCCCTAGTGTGTGCTTGGTGTGTGTGTGTGTGCCTTGTGGTGGGCTGGCACCCTGCCCGGGGTTTGTTTCCTGCCCTGTGTTGGCTGGGTTTGGCTCCAGCAGACCCCCGTGACCCTGTAGTTAGGATATAGCGGGTTGGATAATGGATGGATGGATATTTTTGAGAACCCTTGGAGCTGACGTAACTTCTTTCCTTTCATGGTACCAATGATATCTACTATAATAAAACACTAAGGTCTGTGTGTCAGATCCCTCAGTGCAATCTGATTGGTCAGTTTGGCTTTGGTGATGTGTCGAAAAGTGGAGGTGTGAGTGTGACATGTACAAGGGGGAGCTAAAGATGCACGCTGAAAGAGTCGTCTTCAAAGACAGAAAGTATAAAACCATAGAAGAGGCGAGATAAGCACCTCGATAACTGATGACTGAATCTGAAAAGTAGGCTTTATGGGAACGCACTTGTGAAGGGAGCGCTGGTGATGAGACGTTCAGACACACATAGATAATGAGGAAAGGCACAGAACGTACAAATAGAGCAAAGAGATATGATAGCAAATATTTTGAAATTATTCTATTACCTGTCTTTGAAAGGTACTGTGCCCAGTACTTATATGAGAGAGTTAACACAGAAACATAAGAAGTGTGGAGTAATCCGCAATATATTCTTGTCTGGAGATGTCAAGTAAACAGCGCGTTCACTTACTTGATTCACCACTGGCTTATATTTAGCAACAGACAAAATGTCATCAATTTGCCTGGCGTTGAAGTTGGACAAGCCAATCGCCTTGACCAGGCCCTTTGTCACGAGATTCTCCATAGCCCGCCATGTGTCCTTATAGTGGATGTCAGCATAACGCATGGTTCCATCATCATTTTTTGGCATTTCTAAGTTCCCTCTTCTATGAGGAAAGAAGCAAACAGAATGTTAAGAAGGTTATATATAACATCCATTATCATGAATCTCTTCCACAAAGTGATATTTTTAATCTACTGTATTGTCTGGAACTCATTAAAATGTTCTAGAGATTTTTACTTAAAGATGGCATCAGTGTGGATAGAATGATGAGTGAAAAAGGTTAGTAATATTTAAATTATAATTGCATCCAACATTGAAAAGAAACTAATGCTAAACACACCGCAATCACAGTAAATGAAGTTGTACTGAATTGAATTTAAGTCAGTGTTTAATTTCAAAATGTTCTTCATTTCTTTAGATTTTAATTGTTTTTTTAGTGATTCAGTCATTGTTTCACAATTTTGTGTGTTTGTATGGGTCCACCATTTTGTGTGTCTAGATTCTGGTCACTATGATGGTTTTTAGACACCTGCTACCTAACCCATGTGGCCAGTGACATCACAGTGGACAGAGCTATAAGATGGCCACATGCATTAAACAGTATACAATTCCATGCCATTTTCTAACCCTCTTAATCCTGAGCAGGGTCTTGAGGGTCTGGAGCCTAACCCAGTAAACATAGGACGTGTGGCAAGAACAATCCCTGGACAGGGTGCCAGTCCACTGCAGGTTAAATGCACACATCCTAGTGTCACCAATCCTTCTAAACTGCATGACTATGATAGAAAAATGGAGAACTAGGAGAACATGCACAGGGAGGACCTGGGACGCAAATCCAGGTCTTTTTACTGCGAGGCAACGGTGCTACCACTGTTCCATTATGCTACCCAATTAAGGAGAATCTGAAGCTCATGAGAGACTTCCTTTTGAGCAATCAAAAACATATGAAGCAACAACTTAAAGATTTTGATGCATTAAGAAATTTAGTGCAACCACCTGCAACTTTTACATTTTTTTGCTCCTAAACAAAGGACCTGTGGTGAAGCTAAATGCTAAATGGGTGAGCCACAAAATTAACTAATGGACAAGCCTGATGATTTTTTTTTTTACAACTAGGGGGCTTTGCCCCCTGCCCGCTTTGCTCACCAACCCCCGGCCAGCCACTTCGCATCTCTGCCACTTGCGTATGGGGATTTCACTTTCACCAAGCAACAAATCTTTTAATTCTCGTGGGTACACCTCTTCATTGGGAAGAAACAGTACTTATCCCTGATGGCAACACAAATTAGACGATCTACAAGTTTCCGACTTAAAGTTTAAAGCCGAACAATATCTACATACTTCTGTCATATCACCTATGTCCATATATTTATTCTGTTTTTGCTGTTCCATTATTTCACCAAATAATAATCTCCGTTTGTTAGCGGTAATGCGATCTTTACTATCAGTTGTTTGAGACTTTTGAATTTTAGTACTTTCATAATCTCTAACCTGCTCTGCATGTGTATCACTCCAACATTTTTGAACCTCTTTACGATGTTCTACTTTATCTTCTACTCTTTGTGTTTTATTTCCAACCCCGTTTGGATCTGAGAGTGCAGGAACTGTGTCTGACAATAGCATTCACACGAATGAGAAATGAGTCGACTGTGGGCATGGCTGTAAATGTTTGAGAGGAGGGCGGGGCTTGTCAAAATCTCTTGGCAAAAAGTCTCGTCTCGCAGGACCTGAAATTATCTCCGAGAAAGTCTTGTCTCAGGATTTCCTTTTATAACAGAGAGATGTAAAACAAAATATACCAATTCTTTTGCAATGTTGTTTAAACTGTCACCCAACGAAATCATTTTTTTCCCGCTGGCATTCAGGGTTCACCACCAGCCATACCTTGGAGAATGACCACGAAAACATTGGCTGAAATAACTGGCAATATTAACAAAGAAAGAGCTTTGTGGTCTAGGTGGGAAAAGGTGAAAAAGTAAATTTAATAGAGGAGGTCGAGCTGGCAAAGATACATGGCAAAATCACAGGTACAGATAAAAAAAAACTAGATCAGAAAACACTTAAGAAGAAGCACTAGGAACTAGAACTGCTGAAAGTCAGTAACTGAGCCCAAATTACATGTGTCACAATCTCTGATTTTCACTTTTAAAGTATCCAGCCTGTTGCCTGTTGTCTAATATACGGTATATACAGTATATATGTTTGTCACATGCATCTTGTGGACCTTCTGGATGGCTGAGTACTACCACCACCAGACAGAATTGGGGGCCACTGCTAACCGTGTCTCCACAGTGTGGAGCCATAACCTGGCGAAGACGCCTAACCCCGTCCTCATTGGGTGTGGAAAACACTGCCCCTGCTAGTATAAACTGGAAACCCAGAGATGGAGGTCATCTTTTAACCTGAGCGAGACATTGAGACAGAGCTCTCAGTGAACCGGCTAATGATATATGCGAGGAGCACCAGTTACTTTTGCCTTATTCATGTCCAATATGGGACTGTTTATTTTGTTGGACCGTCTGTCATTAAATGGGGTTCTGGCTGGGTTGATACTCCAAATATTGCAATGACTTAGACAGTTTCTAGATTCACAATACACATATGTACACCATGATGGTTGAGGGAAGAAGGGTAGAAAAAAAGCAGGAGTAGTTTAGGGTGCCAAAACAGCTCTCCCCGTTTAGTAACAGTCTGAAACAAAAACAACGTTCAATGACATGAAAACCTTAAAACAAAAACAAGTGGCACATAGCCAAGTGGCCTCTGTTGGATTCTTAAAATTTGGAGCTTCTCTTTTAAGTTCGTCCCCATGGTCAATAACAGCTCTTTCCAGATGGTCATCCTGTTTAAGCTGTGGTGGTCAGTTGCCCTCACTGGGCTGTTTCACAAGACTGTGGAGGAAGAAAATGACAAGGCTGTTAGTGGCAGTGCCCCCTCTCAGCCCTGGGAAGAGTTTGGTTGGTGATCCTCAACCAAGTGTGATTATATATATATATATATATATATATATATATATATATATTGTGGTACCCGGCGGGGGTTCATGCCTGCGGCCGGGATGCCCAGGAGGAGCGGAGGAGGGCTTGTGCCTCCTCCAGGACACAAGGGGACATCCTCCCTGGTTGCTTTGGAAGCTCAACCCTGTAGTGGCCCGTGGTCACCGCCAGGGGGCGCCCTGATGCCTTGGGAGCCCTGGACCTCAGTACTTCCGCCACACCCGGAAGTGCTGGGGGGAAGAGGATTGGGGACACCAGGTGGACTTCCGGTTACACCGCTAGAGCTTCTGCCACACAGGGGTGTGGCTACAGAAGCCCTCAGGATGCACCTGGAGTCCTTCCGGGGTGTATAAAAGGGGCCACCTCCCTCCAGTCAGGGGCAAGAGTCGGGTGGAAGCTTGGTGGAGAGGAGTGGAGGCGGACCAGAGACTGTGAGAAGGCATTGTGAGTGTGGCCAAGGACTTGAGGGGTGATTGGTGCTGAGGCACTGGGATTGTGCACTGTACATAGTGTAAATATGATGAATAAACGTGTGTGTGGTGATAACATCGTGTCTACCTGTCTGTGTCCAGGCTGTTCCCCACAATATATATATATATATATATATATATGTTACGGCCAAAACCCGAAATTGGCCAAAGCGGGAAATGTCCGGCCAAATCGGGAAATGGCCAATGTCGCTGTAAATTGACCGGCCAATGTCCGATCTTTTCCTCGATTTCGGGATTTGGCCAGCCAGTTTGCGAAATGGCATGGGGTGATCGGCCAAAGTCAGAAGGAAAAAGGCATGAGCAGCAATTTGTTGCGCACTTAGTAGTGCAATTGCGTTGAGTGTAGCCTTGGCAGCTCATATTCAGAAAGCGGGCGCCACTTGGTTGTTTCACAATAATTAAGATCAGGTATATAAGTAGATTTCACATTTCTGTTATCATTTTAGCAATAAAATAGTGACTTAACATCAGGGACCTATTTTATTGACCTTAAGGTAAGTGTTTGGGCGAGGGGAAGGCCGTCTCAAGTGGTGTCCGCTTTGCTGAACAAGACCCGCCTTGAGCAGTTTCTCGTGCAGCATGGAAAGCTCACTTCTGAATCTGCGTCTGAAAATTTTTAAGCATCTTCGCACCTTGAGCGGACAGTCTTACATCAGCACATCGGATTTTGACCAGGGAGTTCTCGCCACTTCGCGAAATGGCTGGCCAAAGTAGCATACTGTATATGCTGGTCATTTCTAGTACTTTGGCCACACCTCGTGGCCAAAATGTGAAATGGCCGGTCAATTCGGGAACTGGCTGAGCTTCGGGTTTTGGCCGTAACATATGTTTATATATATATATATATATATATATACAGCATGTGAATGGGTGAAAACAAAGACTGTAATCGTACTCTGATTGGTTTGTGTCTATTATGTGATCCTTTCCTGATTCCTACTCATTACAAAATCTCATTCCCTGGTCGGTTGCCCTTCATGAAGGAAATCCACATTCCAACATGGCAGGCATAGAGGAGTTGCTTTCCATGGTGCTTTATTGTGTTGCTTACCTTTACGCGTTGAAATTGTGCTTTGTACAGTTTAAATTCTGCACACACGTGCAACAGACAAATAATTTACTAGTTGTTACAGTTTTGCATTCAATCTTGTGTCCAGTTGCTCCCCTGCAAGAAGAATACTTCCTTTTTCTGTTTCTGCCGATGCACGCATGACGAGTGTACTTACATAATATGTGTTTTCAGTCATTTTAGTGTGGGATGACCTAAATGATATGGCAGGGATCGTTTTTGTTTAAAATGGCATTTTTAAATGAAAACGCAGTAGTGTGGACTTAGCCTGAGATGCATACCACCTCATTTCTTCTGATACATTTTAAACTTTGATCCTTCATATTTTTATATCTTAAACCTCACTAACACTTACAGCCTTACTCTGCTTTCTTTATAATGTATCCACACTAACATACTGCTACTATGGAGTCCTCTCAAGGGTTGGTTCCTGCATTAACCTCAGTGTTGCCAGTATAGATTCTAGTTGCCCGTGACTAAGCAGTCCAAAGACATGTTTCAGTGGACGGTGAGCTTGTGAGCTTATTTATCTTGACATTTGATGAATGCAGTTTGCATATCAGGAGAAGGTGGGAGCGGAGGATGCCATCATCTATATGCTACACCGATCCCTCTCTCACTTAGACAGAGGCAGTGGTGCTGTAAGAATTATGTTTCTAGACTTCTCTAGCGCCTTCAACACAATCCAACCTCTGCTCCTTAGGGACAAGCTGACAGAGATGGGATTAGATTCATACCTAGTGGCATGGATCGTGGACTATCTTAAAGACAGACCTCAGTATGTGCGTCTTGGGAACTGCACGTCTGACATTGTGGTCAGCAACACAGGAGCGCCGCAGGGGACTGTACTTTCTCCGGTCCTGTTCAGCCTATATACATCGGACTTCCAATACAACTCGGAGTCCTGCCACGTGCAAAAGTTCGCTGATGACACTGCTATCGTGGGCTGCATCAGGAATGGGCTGGAGGAGGAGTATAGGGACCTAATCAATGACTTTGTTAAATGGTCCGACTCAAACCACCTACAACTGAACACCAGCAAAACCAAGGAGCTGGTGGTGGATTTTAGGAGGCCTAAACCCCTCATAGACCCAGTGATCATCAAAGGTGACTGTGTGCAGATGGTGCAGACCTATAAATATCTGGGAGTGCAGCTGGATGATAAATTAGACTGGACTGCCAATACTGATGCGCTGTGCAAGAAAGGACAGAGCAGACTATACTTCCTTAGAAGGCTGGCTTCCTTCAACATCTGCAATAAGATGCTGCAGATGTTCTATTAGACAGTTGTGGCGAGCGCCCTCTTCTACGCAGTGGTGTGCTGGGGAGGCAGCATTAAGAAGAAAGACGCTTCACGCCTGGACAAACTGGTGAGGAAGGCAGGCTCTATTGTTGGCATGGAGCTGGACAGTTTGACATCTGTGGCAGAGCGAAGGGCGCTCAGCAGGCTCCTATCAATTATGGAGAATCCACTGCATCCACTAAATAATGTCATCTCCAGACAGAAGAGCAGCTTCAGCGACAGACTGCTGTCACTGTCCTGCTCCACAGACAGATTGAGGAGATCGTTCCTCCCCCAAACTATGCGACTCTTTAATTCCACCAGGGGGGGGTAAACGTTAATATTTAACATTATACATAGTTATTGTCTGTTTTTTTTCACCTGTATTATTATCATTCTTTAATTTAATATTATTTATTGTATCAGTATGCTGCTGCTGAAGAATGTGAATTTCCCATCGGGATTAATAAAGTATCTATCTATCTATCTATCTATCTATCTATCTATCTATCTATCTATCTATCTATCTATCTATCTATCTATCTATCTATCTATCTATCTATCTAACAGAACAAGATTTAGAGGACAGAAAGATATGGAAGAAGATGATTCGCTGTGGCAACCCCCAACGGGAGCAGCCGAAAGAAGAAGAAGAAGGACTGGTGAGCTTTGTTGGGCTGAATGGCCTATTCACGTCTAGATTGTTCTAATGTTATCTTTACTTTTTTTTACTGTTGCCATGCAACTTCAGAAGGTCTTAAGCAAGTGCATGCCATAGATACGATGATGAATGTACAGTACATTACAACTTCACTTTTCTTAGCAATCTTTTGCTATCACGATCTACTGATACAGTCAACTTCTTTTGTAGTCTCTGTGTATATAAATGTATCTTGGCATGTTCATTCTTGCCTGCTTTTAGATTTCCAAGAATGCTGGATGACTTTTAATGTATGCAAAAGAACATTGCAATCCATTTCTTGTACATGATTCACATTTACATTTGATGAAACACATTTTTTTTGGGGTAAGCTAAAAAAAGCAACACATGTACCTTAGCTGATTTTTTTTTTTGATACAAGCTTATAATTAGTAAAACCGCTAATGGGTCTGTCATCGTGCCACCCAAGTAGACATTTCAATGGGATTACAATTGAAGCCATACAAGCAGGCAATTTCCAAGCCTGCTGCGTGATTATTAACTGCAGTACAGAGCTGTATTGATTTTCATCTCCCATGGTGAAGCCACTCAAAATGAAAAGCAGTTCTGTCTGTAATGTGTGGATTAGATGGGCATTAGAGCATTATAAAAAGCAAAGTGTGAACACAACTTGTTACTAGATAAAAGGACACAAGTCCTGAGAAACGAAACAGGGGTGACAAATTCGTGTAGTTACTGTTTCTTAGAACTGTGGAGAAGATTAGAATTTTTCAGTGGAGATTCTGAGAATAAATTCCTACGTGTTCATACTTATGTTTATTCTATATGCATATCCAGGACAGTAGAAGCCATTGAAAAGTAATATTGTGTGCTCTGTAGTCAATAGAGATATGGGCCTCATGTGCCAGGGAGAATGCTGTTCAAATCAACACATTGGTGGGTTGTTTCACTGTACATGACAGCACCAGTTAGTCTGGCTGTGTTTAATTAATTTACAGTGGTGAGAAAAATTATGTGAACCATTTGGAAGTAACCACATTTATGTATAGATTTGTCATAAAATATGGTGTGATCTTCATCTAAGTTACAAGAATAAGCAAACACGGTCTGGTTTAACTAATAACACACATATTATCATGCTGTTCTTGTACATATTAAATACATCATTCAAACATTCAAAGGTGTTTAGCTGGAGAAAGTCTGTGAACTCCTAGGCTGATGACTTCAACAAAAGCTAACTGAAGTCAGGAGTCAGCAAACCTGGAGTCCAACCAATGAAACGAGACTGGAGGTGTGGCTTAGACACGAATAAAAATACATGCAAACTTTTTGAGTTTGCTATACACAAGAAGCATCTTCTGAAAAAAGAGATCTCAGAAGATCTATGATAAAGGTGGTATTTGTTAAAGATGGAAAAGTTTGCAAAGCAATTTTAAAGAGTTTGGATATTCATTAGTCCACTGTTAGAAAAACTGACCATTTAGTACTGTGGCTACTCGTTCTAGAAGTGGGCACCCAGCTAAGATGACTCAAAAGATGCAATGCAACCCTAGAGTAACAGCTGAAGAATTGAAGAAACCATTGGAACAGGTTAACATCTCTATTCATGAGTCGACCATACTCAAAACATTGAAAAGGCAGGACAACTAAAGAGGAATCCACTGCTGTGCAAAAAAACCAAAAAAAAACAGTACGACTGAAATTTGCCAAAGATCATATTGACATTCCACAATGCTATCTTGGGAAAATATTTTGTAAGAACGTAAAATTCAATTGCTCATGAGGAATACAAAGCAATTACATGTGGCATAAAAAAGGCATGAAAACATCATTCCAACAGTGGAGTACGGTGAAGGGAGTATCACGGTTTGGGGCCGCATTGCTGCCTCGGAGTCTGGACAAGTTTGTCATCATCGAGGGGCAAGTAAATTCCCAAGTTTATCAAAGTATCAAAGGATAATGTCAGGGTGGCTGTCCGCCAGCTGAGGCTCAGTAGGCTTTGGGTGATGCAACAGACAATGACCCTAAACATCAAAGTAAATCTGCTTTTCGGACTGGCCAAGAGGGGGGTAAGACCCTGATTCCAGTAAATCCTACAGACACCACTGGAAATGGAACTGCAGTTGATCTGTGGGAAGAAGATCGGAGCAGTAATAGCGAGGATGAAGCAAGGTTACGGTTCGCTCTGGTGCTGATTTCTTAGCGGTATGATACACAAAAGACTGAGCGTGCATTTGTGGTTTATTCATACCTGAAGAGCTGCTTTTACTTCTGTGTACAGGAATTATCAGACTGGAATTAAACTACACGAGGCAGGAGTTGGCTACGTATTCTCAGTTTATTCTTCAGCCTTGCTAAGATTACCGTCACCTTTCGCATTCCTGTTATGCAATAAATCAGTTCCTTACTTATTTTTAGAATGTTAACGCATTACTGTGATTTAACTAATAGTAATAGCTAGATGGGGAACTTACTTTAACTGCTTTTCTCCTTTCAAATGGTAATGTTGATTTTTGTGCTAGAATTCGTCATTTTATATTAACAGATAATTTTCAATTGCTAATCATTGGATACTACTCTACTGGGTATACTTTCAAAAATATTATGTTTTAAGAAAATTAAATAAGTCACAGATCCTCCACCACTAACACGTATCAGTCATTGCCATTTTCACATTACTTGAATTGGAGTCTACCGTTTATGAATGTCACTGAGCCACCACAAGCTCATATTTAATGTCATCTACTAACACAAAGAATGGTATTCTGTTACCATTATTACTTTTGAATATAACTCATTGTTAACAAACTATTTAATAAACAAAAATATAATATCTGACTCTTGGATGAAGTAAATAAAAAATGTGAACTGCTCCAGTTTTCATATCAGTTAACTTAGCCATCGAACGCAACTGCATCTCATGTCACTAACCATGTCAAAAGACACATTTATTCCAAAAACTCCCCTCTGGGAATCACTTCAAGTCAACACTAACAGACACCTCAGAGCCACAGCCCTGTCAAACCGGTAACTTAGCCTGTCTTCTTTGTATATTCATGCGTTCTGTCATATATTATATGAAGATATGTGAGTGTTGACATTGTATGGTGCATGTGCATAAACACCATACTCTCTCACTTGCTCATCATTATTTGCACATCTCCTTTATAATTGTACTATTCTGCAACATTGTTTGAAGCTTTTCTTTTTAACTTATAACATTTATATTATTTGTATGTGATATTATGTTCCGTTATTAGCAGCTCCAAATCTTCTTTTTCTTTTTTCGGCTGCTCCCGTTAGGGGTTGCCACAGTGGATCACCTTCTTCCATATCTTTCTGTCCTCTGCGTCTTGTTCTGTTACACCCATCACCTGCATGTCCTCCGTCACCAAATCCATAAACCTTCTCTTAGGCCTTCCTCTTTTCCTCTTCCCTGGCAGCTGTATCCTTAGCATCCTTCTCCCAATATACCCAGCATCTCTCCTCTGCACATGTCCAAACCAATGCAATCTCACCTCTCTGACTTTGTCTCCCAACCGTCCAGCAGGAACTGACCTTCTAATGTCCTCATTTCTAATCCTGCCCATCCTCATCACACCCAATGCAAATCTTAGCATGTTTAACTCTGCCACCTCCAGCTCTGTCTCCTGCTTTCTGGTCAGTGCCACCGTCTCCAACCCATATAACATAGCTGGTCTCACTACCGTCCTGTAGACCTTCCCTTTCACTCTTGCTGATATCCGTCTGTCACAAATCACTCCTGACACTCTTCTCCACCCATTCCACTCTGCCTGCACTCTCTTCTTCACTTCTCTTCCACAATCCCCATTACTCTGTACTGTTGATCCCAAGTATTTAAACTCATCCACCTTCGCCAACTCTACTCCCTGCATCCTCACCATTCCACTGACCTCCCTCTCATTTACACACATGTATTCTGTCTTGTTCCTACTGACCTTCATTCCTCTCCTCTCTAGAGCATATCTTCACCTCTCCAGGGTCTCCTCAACCTGCTCCCAACTATCACTACAGATCACAATGTCATCAGCAAACATCATAGTCTATGGGGACTCCTGTCTAATCTCGTCTGTCAACCTGTCCATCACCATTGCAAATAAGAAAGGGCTCAGAGCCGATCCCTGATGTAATCCCACTTCCACATTGCATGCATCCGTTGCTCCTACTGCAGACCTCACCACTATCACACTTCCCTCGTACATATCCTGTACAACTCTTACATACTTCTCTGCCACTTCCGACTTCCTCATACAATACCACAGCTCCTCTCGAGGCACTCTGCCATATGCTTTCTCCAGGTCCACAAAGATGCAATGCAACTCCTTCTGGCCTTCTCTAAACTTCTCCATCAACTACCCACAGAGCAAACATTGCATCTGTGGTGCTCTTTCTTAGCATGAAACCATACTGCTGCTCACTAATCATCACCTCTCTTCTCAACCTAGCTTCCATTACCCTTTCCCATAACTTCATGCTGTAGCTCATCAATTTTATCTCCCTGTAGTTACTGCAGTTCTGCACATCCCCCTTATTCTTAAATATCGGCACCAGTACACTTCTTCTCCACTCCTCAGGCATCCTCTCACTTTCCAAGATTCCATTAAACAATCTGGTTAAAAACTCCACTGCCATCTCTCCTAGACTCCTCCATGTTTCCACAGGTATGTCATCTGGACCAACGGCCTTTCCATTTTTCATCCTCTTCATACCTGTCCTTACTTCCTCCTTGCTAATCCATTGCACTTTTTGATTCACTATCTCCACATCATCCAACCTCTCAAAGTACTCTTTCCATCTTCTCAACACACTCTCCTCACTTGTGAGTACGTTTCTATCTTTATCCTTTATCACCCTAACCTGCTGCACATCTTTCCCAGCTCCAAATCTACCAAGTCAAATTCCTGTATAAAAGTGATTCTGATTCTGATTCTTATGTTACTCCTTGCATACATCATCTAATTTATTTGATTTGCATTTAGCATTATCTTTCCTTCTGCCTACTTAAAAAACAAAAAAACACAGCCAGAGCTCTGAGCTTGCTACCTTGGTTTAGGACAGGGGTGGGCAATGTCGGTCCTGTAGAGCTGCAGTGGCTGCAGGTTCTCATTCTAACCCAGCAGCTTAAATTAAAACCAGTACTTTCCAGTCTCAGACCTTATTTTATTTTGTGGCTTGTTAATCTGCAATGTTAGGTTCTTATATCGTAGATTTTTTCCTTTCCAAGGATATCATCCAAATGATTTGAAGCCTAAAAAGTATAATTTTCAGTCTGTCACGTTTTTTATTAAATCAAACAGTACATGATGAACACACACAGATGTAAACAGAAACGAGCTAGATGAAGAACTGTGGTCTGCTTTGTCTTTTACATCTTATTGTTAATAAGGAGCCATGAAAACACTGAATGCAACTGTTTAAGATTGAAATAAGCAATTAAGGGTGGGTGACATTAACAAGTGAGACCACTAAAATGAAGCATCACTTAAGCAATAAGTGTATCATCAGCAATAATTGAGTTCTCTTTAAGAAGGTGGGTTGGAACAAAAACCTGCAGCTACTGCGGCTCTCCAGGACTGACATTGCCCAGCCCTGCTTTAGGACAATGTCAACTCTTAATGTGACGTGCAAATGTCCTGGGCAGTGGTGTACAGGTTTTGGCAGCGTACACCCACAGCACATGCAGTGATGTTATCTACAGTATAAACAAATGCTGAAACATAAATAAAACAAACTAAAGAACCCAAACCATTGGCCTAAAACAAAACAGAAATATCACACAAATATGTGGAGGAACCTCCAGAACTCCGGCCACTTGTGTCTAGTCATTGTAAATAGTGTTTGGTGAAACTGAAGTACACTTGCTTTCTTGTTATACAGTTGTCTGTTGTTCACAACTTACTCAAAAGCCATAGGCCAGTGCATCAGATAAAGGTCCAGGTGGGCAAGTCCAAGGTCCTCCAGGGTCTTCCTGCATGCTGGTTCAACATCATCAGGGTGGTGTTTTGTGTTCCACAGTTTTGAGGTCATAAACAATTCTTCTCTTGGGATGGGCTGAAATATAAATTAAAATTATTACGGCTATGGATTCTGAAATAAAAGTACCCATTATTGTGTCATTCACTATAACATTGGCACAGGCCTGGCGCCAGAGGGAAAAATCTGAAAGAGGGCATCTGAAATTCTAAGGGGGTGGGGGGGCAGGACAGTTAAAATGGAGTCAATCCAACTACCCAAGTTAAAATTTGGTAGGTGGAAAAACTCAAGGCAAGAACTGTAGGGCAGGGCAAAGTAAAAGTCAGAAGCAGGAAGACTAACAAGCTGACTGCCAACATGCAAGGGTAAAGTGAGAATCGGAAGTCAAAAAGAAAACCTGACGCTAGAGCCTACTTGAAATGAAACCTAACTGTCGTTACGTCTTTAGAAATTCAAAATGAACATCCATCGAGGTATAAACAGCTGCCAGATTTGTACCGTCATGTCTGTGATGCAGTTGATGCGACAGTCGCGCCTACGTGGCATATCCAAATGTGTTGCGTAAACAAAATAACCCATATTAAAATAAAGCAATCAATAAACCATAGAAAATGGCCCCCAAAAATAAAACACAAAAAAACAAAATGCACATATAAACCATGTTCATTATTACTGTATATTGCACAAAAAATTGGAAATTTATTAATATTCTTTTGCATGTTTGCTTTCAGTGTTGAGTATTTCATGTCTCAATGACATATTTTTTAATGATGTCTTTTGGTGTGTTGTCATCGAAGGTAATGAAGGGTTGAAAACTACGATAAGTGTTGAGGCGTTGATGGCGTTCTCCATTTAGTTATACTCGGCAAATGAAACAGCGCTCAATGGCCCAAATACAAAAGAAAATGTCTCCCTCTGCCATTCTAACAAAAAAATTGCTGCCTATCAAGGCTTCTTTGGCTATTATATAGTGCCTTACATATCTATCTATCTATCTATCTATCTATCTATCTATCTATCTATCTATCTATCTATCTATCTATCTATCTATCTATCTATCTATCTATTATATAGTGCCTTACATATCTATCTATCTGTCTATCTATCTATTATATAGTGCCTTACATATCTATCTATCTATCTATCTATCTATCTATCTATCTATCTATCTATCTATCTATCTATCTATTCTATAGTGTCTTACATATCTATCTATCTATCATATAGTGCCTTTTCTATCTATCTATCTATCTATCTATCTATCTATCTATCTATCTATCTATCTATCTATCTATCTATCTATCTATTCTATAGTGCCTTACATATCTATCTATCTATCTATCTATCTATCTATCTATCTATCTATCTATCTATCTATCTATCTATCTATCTATCTATTCTATAGTGTCTTACATATCTATCTATCTATCATATAGTGCCTTTTCTATCTATCTATCTATCTATTCTATAGTGCCTTACATATCTATCTATCTATCTATCTATCTATCTATCTATCTATCTATCTATCTATCTATCTATCTATCTATCTATCTATCTATCTATCTATCTATCTATTCTATAGTGCCTTACATATCTATCTATCTGTCTATCTATCTATCATATAGTGCCTTTTCTATCTATCTATCTATCTATCTATCTATCTATCTATCTATCTATCTATCTATCTATCTATCTATCTATCTATCTATCTATCTATCTATCTATTCTATAGTGCCTTACATATCTATCTATCTATCTATCTATCTATCTATCTATCTATCTATCTATCTATCTATCTATCTATCTATCATATAGTGCCTTTTCTATCTATCTATCTATCTGGGCGTTTTCAGCCCTGTGGAGGCAAAGGACGATGACACAGTTGGCAACAGTGCCCCCTCTCGGCGTGTAGTGGTATTACATACCTGAGAGCAAGCCAGATGGTGACTCTCTGATACACATGTGTGACGGGTGGCTGAACTGTATTGCAAAATGACGTGTTGAAAGATCTTAATTGTGTATGTGTGTTTGTTTTTATGCCATTATTCAGCAGGCATTTTATCATCGCTAGTGCTGATAGCCTAATATGTTATGAAACTTCGTGTTTCTCCCTCACTCGAGGTTTACAGTGTAAGACGCCACCATCCTTCTCTGCCTTCAAATGCTGTTGTTCAGATTTGATCTTTTCCCAGCTATTTACACATGGCTTCAATAATCTTTTCTCTTCTGCATGCACTGCCTGCACATTTGCATCATCTGTTTCACATCCCATCAGATCTTGTAAGTCATCCTCTTTAAGTGCTCAGTCATTTCTCTCTCTTAAGCCATTGTCACATTACACGACTTCTAGTTGTTGTGTGCCGTTTAGTTAAGCTCTGTATTTAGAATACTGAATTTAGCCACCTACTGGTCTTATGTGGTACTGCAAGTAAATATGTGAACGATCCTTTCACTTGTCATCATCTGATGCTGCAATTAGTAGTAATTGGTAGGAAGAAGCATGGCTATGGTTATTCACTTAATTCTCATCTGTTTTGTGCTGAAGCCACTCAAAGCATTGTTGGTACGTCTAATAATATTAATAACTAGCTGTGTAAGCCCGTGCTGTAAAAAGACCAGGGTCCTAGAAACTATTGAAATTGTGAGAAAAAAAAATTGAAATGTAGAGATGTCAGGTAATTGAAAGGAACTACTCTGGACGTCTCTCTCCTAGGAGGATTTGTTTTGCCAATGTGCTCGCATCGCTTGTGTATCAGCGGCGGGAAGAAAAGTAAAAGGGATACTGTTTTGCTGATGTTAGTGGGTAAGCGACTTTGTCTTTCTTCGGAGGTTTCATTTTGCTGATGTGCTCGTCTCGCTTGTGTTATTACCGTGTTTCCCCAAACATACGACCTACTCCCGAAAATAAGCCCTAGCATGATTTTCAGGCTGATCTCTATGCTAATATCCGCCCGGTCAAAAAAGAAATTAAATAGATGCAAGTATACATATAAATTACTGCTCTATTTCCAACAGTGTGACACAAATGGTGACTTTGGAACTAACCTATAATGCTGCCAGTCAAAATTTGTGTCACATATTTCATGTAGCCAGTAGATGGTTTGGGTGAGCATGGGGGGTCATGAGGTCAGTTGAAAGGGGTGTGTGGCTCTCCAGATATCTACGCAAAAGGACGAAGGTCCAAGTCTTTAGAGTCCTGGTGCTTCCTGTCTTACTATATGGTTGTGAGACATGGATGCTATCCAGTGACCTGAGATGAAGACTGGACTCCTTCAGTACTGTGTCTCTTTGGAGAATCCTTGAGTAGCATTGGTTTGACTTTGTGTTGCTCATGGAGTCCCGAATGAGGCACATTATCTGCATTGTGGCGCGTTACCCCGAGGGTGATCCGGCTTGTAAGATCCTCATTGTTGGGGACCCGAGTGGCTGGACCAGACCAAGGGGTCACCCACATAACACCTGGTTGCGGCAGATAGAGAGTCATTTCTGGAAGGGTGGGACTGGACTGAGTGTCTGCCTGTGGGGTTGCAAACCGGGATCCAAAATTGTTTTGTCGTCTAGTGGGTACGTCAACGCATTGTACCAGTGCATGATCCCCAACTTGACTTTGCTTGATATTGCATGTCCAACGAGGAAAAATATAAAGTGGCCTTGTGAAGTCCAACATTTTCCTAAAAGCGAGAGTGGAGCTCCACCGTGTGCTCATGTTGGCGGGGGTGCAGCTTAAGCACAAGCAGGCAGATACACACAGTGCCTATTTGATTTGACGTTATTTTTTCTGAATACAAATAAATTTGTGTAAAATAAATATTTGTAAAAGTACACTGTTTGTGCTCATCGAAATACCATATTCAGATTCGGTTCCACCCCTGCATTACAGGGTAAGGCAAAACGTTTCATCTAGACCTAAACCAGATCCAGAATGTCACCTAAAACTGAACTAGCTCACGTTCAAGTTCTTCACTTGCAAATACGTTACGTTAAGTTCACCGTTCTTAGAAAAGTGAGCTTGTTCAATGAACGCGCTCTTTTGAACTAGTTCAGGCACAACACTGTCGCCAACTCACTAAGATTATGTAATCGAAGGCTATGAATGAAAATTGCTGGAAAGGTTGCTTAACGTGACAGGGCCTTGACACTCTCCCTCACTCACACACTCTCTACACGGCTGCCCATGATGGCCCTGCTCCTTCCAACAGCCCTTTTCTAACCCTGCCATACTTTTCATTCCAGAACTTCCCCTGAAATTAGTAAAACACAGCAAATTGAAGTTAGTTAATAAAACAGCCATAAAGTTTCTCTTGTTATCCGTCATCTTCTTTTAGCAAATGTATTCGTTTATCCACCAATAACACACAACCCCAGCTAGTTATTTTATTATCTTTAAGGTGGCACTTCAGAGCACCACATGTGTACAGTGGTGTGAAAAACTATTTGCCCCCTTCCTGATTTCTTATTCTTTTGCATGTTTGTCACACAAAATGTTTCTGATCATCAAACACATTTAACCATTAGTCAAATATAACACAAGTAAACACAAAATGCAGTTTTTAAATGATGGTTTTTATTATTTAGGGAGAAAAAAAAATTCAAACCTACATGGCCCTGTGTGAAAAAGTAATTGCCCCCTTGTTAAAAAATAACCTAACTGTGGTGTATCACACCTGAGTTCAATTTCCGTAGCCACCCCGAGGCCTGATTACTGCCACACCTGTTTCAATCAAGAAATCACTTAAATAGGAGCTGCCTGACACAGAGAAGTAGACCAAACGCACCTCAAAAGCTAGACATCATGCCAAGATCCAAAGAAATTCAGGACAAATGAGAACAGAAGTAATTGAGATCTATCAGTCTGGTAAAGGTTATAAAGCCATTTCTAAAGCTTTGGGACTCCAGCGAACCACAGTGAGAGCCATTATCCACAAATGGCAAAAACATGGAACAGTGGTGAACCTTCCCAGGAGTGGCCGGCCGACCAAAATTACCCCAAGAGCGCAGAGACGACTCATCCGAGAGGTCAAAAAGACCCCAGGACAACGTCTAAAGAACTGCAGGCCTCACTTGCCTCAATTAAGGTCAGTGTTCACGACTCCCACCATAAGAAAGAGACTGGGCAAAAAACGGCCTGCATGGCAGATGTCCAAGACGCAAACCACTGTTAAGCAAGAAAGAACATTAGGGCTCGTCTCAATTTTGCTAAGAAACATCTCAATGATTGCCAAGACTTTTGGGAAAATACCTTGTGGACAGATGAGACAAAAGTTGAACTTTTTGGAAGGCAAATGTCCCGTTACATCTGGCGTAAAAGGAACACAGCATTCAAGAAAAAGAACATCATACCAACAGTAAAATATGGTGGTGGTAGTGTGATGGTCTGGGGTTGTTTTTGCTGCTTCAGGACCTGGAAGGCTTGCTGTGATAGATGGAACCATGAATTCTACTGTCTACCAAAAAATCCTGAAGGAGAATGTCCGACCATCTGTTCGTCAACTCAAGCTGAAGCGATCTTGGGTGCTGCAACAGGACAATGACCCAAAACACACCAGCAAATCCACCTCTGAATGGCTGAAGAAAAACAAAATGAAGACTTTGGAGTGGCCTAGTCAAAAGTCCTGACCTGAATCCAATTGAGATGCTATGGCATGACCTTAAAAAGCGGTTCATGCTAGAAAACCCTCAAATAAAGCTGAATTACAACAATTTTGCAAAGATGAGTGGGCCAAAATTCCTCCAGAGCGCTGTAAAAAGACTCACTGCAAGTTATCGCAAACGCTTGATTGCAGTTATTGCTGCTAAGGGTGGCCCAACCAGTTATTAGGTTCAGGGGGGGCAATTACTTTTTCACACAGGGCCATGTAGGTTTGGATTTTTTTTTTCTCCCTAAATAATAAAAACCACCATTTACAAACTGCATTTTGTGTTTACTTGTGTTATATTTGACTAATGGTTAAATGTGTTTGATGATCAGAAACATTTTGTGTGACAAACATGCAAAAGAATAAGAAATCAGGAAGGGGGCAAATAGTTTTTCACACCACTGTATGTAGTTTGTGACCAGAAGCATGAAACGCTGATAACTGAGCACATTACGTGACTTTCAGTTCATCCGGAATATTACAAATTAAAATGAAAGATTAACTGTAGATCGGAAGTATTCTTTAGCAGTTATCTAGGATGCTAATGCAATAATTTTCAAACTTTAACGTCAGCGTTAAGTAGAAAATTGTTCTACAGAATCGACATTAGCATGAGTGACTTGTAAATGATTTTACTTCTTTATTAAGAGATGGTCTTATTTTTGCATTCCTGCTCGTTGAATTAATGGCAAGCATTCTGTGGGCCTATTTGCCTAATTAGTGTGGGAATTTAAAAGTCAATTAAGGTTTATTAGTGTTAATTAGCCTCATTGTTCAGAAGTTATTTTACACATGATGAAAGACTGGCTTTAATTAAAGAGTTTGTTTGCTTTAAAGCAAAGTAAACATCAAACTCACTCAAGCAGAGGATGAGCGAGGAAAGTCCTGAGTTTTAAAAGAAACAAAAAGCCAACATCTTAGAGAAACTATCAGGAAATGTAACAAATAATTAAATAACCTTATGCCCAGAACCTACCCCACATGCACCTTAATAAAAGATTAAATGCCTAACCCTAACCTTAACCTCAATGTAACTGGGCCCTGAGGCTAAAAGAGTCACTACCTGAAGCCCTGATGTTAAAGGTTACCCCTATACTAATGTTTAACCCTATTCTTTAATTCTATCTTTAATTTTATATCGACTGTCCTGCCCACGCCCATTATCCCACTGTAACTGGGCCCTGAGGTTAAAATAATTAATTACCTAGTGCCCTGATGTTAAGGTTGCCCCTATCCTAATGTTTAATCCTTATTCCTAATTTTAACCCTAATGTTTGTTTATAATCCCTAATGTTAACTAATATTCTGGGACCTGATGTTAAAATTCGTCTTCAGGTTCTATTTTAATTATGGACTAGGTGTTGGGCAAGGTTATTGGGTTCAGTGGCTGTAGGGCATCTGTTGATGAAGAAAGATTCATGGATCTTGACTTTGCTGACGATGCTGTGATCTTCGTGGAGTCAATGGAGGCTCTGATTGGGAGACTGAGCAAGGAGTCTGAGTGTCTGGGCTTGAGAGTGTCCTGATAAAAACTGAGATCCAGGCCTTTAATGACCCCTTGGACAAGGCCATCAGCAGTGTGTCTGTCTGTGGAGAGAGTGTCCACTTCGTTGAGAGGTCTACTTACCTCCGTAGTGACATTCATGTCTCTGGTGACTCTTCCTATGGAGTCAGTAGACGGATTGGGAGAGCATGGGGGCTCATGAGGTCGCTGGAAAGGGGTGTGTGGCGCTTCTGATATCTATGCAAAGGGACAAAGGTCCAAGTCTTTAGAGTCCTAGTGCTTCCTGTCTTGCTATTTGGTTGTGAGACATGGACGCTATCCAGTGACCTGAAACGAAGACTGGACTCACTCAGTACTATGTCTCTTCAGAGAATCCTTGGGTACCATTGGTTTGACTTTGTGTTGCTCATGGAGTCCCGATTGAGGCACATTACCTGCATTGTGAGGGAGCGTCAGTTACGGCACTACGGCCATGTGGTGCGTTTCCCTGATGGTGATCCAGCTCGTAAGATCCTCATTGTTGGGGACCTGAGCGGCTGGACCAGGCAAAGGAGTCGCCCACGTAACACCTGGCTGTGGCAGATAGAGGGTCATTTGCGGAGGGTGGGACTGGACTGCGTGTCTGCCTAGGGGGTTGCCAAACAGGATCCTGAATGGTTTCATCATGTAGTGGGTGCGGCAACATGCTGTACCAGTGCATGCTCCCCAACTTGACATGACTTGACTTGCTGTTTCATATAAGTTTTAGTACCTTTTTAGCTGTGTTTATATAATGAGAGAACCCTAATTTTAGTGTTCTTTTAATATCTATTTATAGTAGTATTTAAATTTCTAATGTATTCCAAATTTTATGTACTTTTTAAACTGACCAGTAGGGGGCACGACATTTGCACCCGCTACTTTGGATTGGAGTTTTTAAACAAAAATGAATGGAAATTTTAGATATATTTTATATATACGTTAGATTTAGGGCAATTTTTTAGAGTATGTTTTTAGACATTTTATGGAATAGGTGCATATACCTTTAAATAAAATTTTATTTATGAAACTAGTGTACCCAGGCTAACCCTAACGCCTAACCCTATGTGTGTGTCCATCAGGTTGCAAGAGTTTAAAAAAATGTAAAAATGGGCAGAACTTGTAGAGGAAGCGTGCAGAAGCATAAACAAGATAATAAATATACCAAATAAGTCTCTAACAATAACAAAATTGGTCTTATCAGCCTATTCTATTGTCTGATGTTATACGCCAGCAACAGCTGCATGGTAGCAACTTTCTTGCAAATACTTGAGCAACATAAACAAGATTTATATCTGTAATGTGTCATGTATGGGCACCTGAGGATCACCTTCATGGCTCAGCTGAGGTGCGTGATACTATTCCAGAATGAAATGGGGGTGCTGTTGCTAACTGTTTCGTCTCTTCCCTCAGAAGCATTTACTTAAAACAGTTCTTGAGAACCATAGTCTCACTGAAGTCAGATGTGCAATATATACGTTTTGAGACGAGTGAATTTTGTTTAAAACTGGGTGGGAACAATTAGTTGGCTCACTGAGTGTCACATTTCTAAACCAACCGGTGCCTCGTGAAGGCGGAGCTCAAAGTAGGGGCGGTGATTTTGAACTGCAGAGGTCGGGGCTGTTCTCGTTCATCGGGTCTGACAAACAACAAGCTTCTGATGATGATGAACTGTCAACACTCGAAAAGTCTCTCGTTCTCCTGGTCCGACAGGCAACAAGCTTCAGTTTACGATGAACTGTTTACAGTGAAAAAATCTTCTGGAAAGAACCTTGTTAATCATATAAATGTGAAGAACACAATACATGTTTTAAAAATGAACAATGTTGAAATAAATAATGCTCGTTTACTGTAGGTCCATTTTCTTCACCTTCTTCCTCTAGTGCATATTAACAATAGCAGGTCTGTCTAGTAATGGTAGCCGCAGTTCTATGCAGGTACCATCTTAAGTAACAACAAGTCAGTGAGTCAATAACTATTTGTAATTATTTTGATTCAACATCATGGTTGAAAAATGACATAATGTACGTGTCTGCCATTTTTAAACATGTTGTTAATCTTTCCCCATGAATTTATAATAACATCTGTCTCTATTATTCCTTAGGCGTTTCATAAAATACCTTGCCAGGTCCTACTCTTTCCTTCAAGGCGTCTCCCACGTCCTTTTCATTTCCGTACATAGCAGCACAATCAATATGCCTGTACCCAGCATCCAGGGCACACAGCACAGCTTCTCTAACCTGTATTATATGAAACAAAATGGTTATCATAATAGTGCCTCCATCCAAAATGTCTTTAATAACAAGTATTTTTCAAGTTAGACAGTACAAAAACATGCATTGAAATGTTTACTTGCTGAATTTCAAAACTGTCCATTACAAGAGTGATATTAGATAGATAGATAGATAGATAGATAGATAGATAGATAGATAGATAGATAGATAGATAGATAGATAGATAGATAGATACTTTATTAATCCCAATGGGAAATTCATAAGCACAATAAACAATAAAAGTCAGTGCCTACAATGACAGAGACAGTGGAGCGTGAAATGTACTGTATGTGCTCAGCCTAATTCTTTCTACTACCTGCTCAGGAGTGGTCTTCCATGTTCCTAGGCCCACCATTGGCATGTTCATTCCAGATGATAAGGTCACAGATGTGCTGCTCATGTTCTTTGTGATGTTATTGTCAGCTCCCCTGTCATGGACATCAAGAAGAAATAAAATGAATGCAATTTTGAATCGATGCCATTATTAATCAAGCTTCTTAGAGTAGGAAAATGGTTCTAACTGGGTCAAATATTTCAGAGTGATGGCCCTACTCTCAGGAGCAGGTGTAATAGCATTGTATCAATATTACAAATTTAGGAAACTACTTCTAACTTCATCTGGATGTAGGAGAGCTTCTGAGCTTCCCTAATTTGCTAGGAGCTGCCAGAAGGTTGAGCTCAGGCAGAGATCGGCATGCATACATTGGGAAAGGCGGAATGTTTTGTACAACTAGGACAACAACGACCTTGTGAAAAGATATCAGTTTGACAGAAATGGAATAATATTCGTAACAAATCTTGTATGTCACACATTTGCTCCATCTACACAGAGAAGCTATACACTGTTAGCCGAAATGAAAGTATTGGCAACTTTAAGTTTTTTGGCCCCGGGGAAAATGCAGCTTGGCAATAGTGATACTCTGGGTCTGTTACACCCAAACGTTTCTCAAATTTTGCACCACATTTTGAAAGTCCTTACAACACAAGAGGTAACACACAGATTCATACATTTCTGAACTTCTCCACGTGAGAGGATGCTAAGGCAGACTATTCATACAGATCTGCACACACATAAAGATCCTTGCCTCAAATGTGGAAGACCACGTACAGTATATGTGAGCCCCAGGTGATATCATAGCATCAACACACAGGTGGTCATGGATACAAACTGTACTGTAGTAGCCAGCATATTGCCCTGAAGATAGATGATGGATGTTTGAGAGGGAAATGTCACACAGATACGCTGAACTCTACATTCCACAAACCCCTGGAACATTAAGCATTACAAGGCCGGGAAGGTCCAAGATTCCAGGTGGAGACTTCTGGGGCATTAGATGAATAGAGCCTAGGAGAATATAAGGAGGGGATCACAGAGAGGGTCTTGGCACAGTACGCCACAACACACTGGAGGAGTGAACGCAACTTCAGAATCAGAGCAGGAATGGCTGTGGTTAGCGTCTGTATAACTGGCGTTTCCTGTGGCCAGTGGGAAGGTAATTTTCCCAAAAGTACAGCTGTGGATCATTCATTGTCAAATAAACGTGCCCATTATTGGACTTAACACTTATTCTGTGTCAGTCTTTCCATCTCGTGCTCATTACAGTGTTAATCTTAATATTGTAGAGAAGTGACCAAAATTATGTGCAGCTTATTATATCCTATCTTCTTACATTTTCCTACTTCTTCTTCTTGTTTGTCTTTGACTTTTATTATTATCTTTGTGGAGAACCTTAAGCGTTCCAAAGGATCATCATGAGTTCCAAGGAAACTACAAAATTACTTCATGAGTGCCGTCAAATTGTGACGTCATTCCTTCTCATCTTTGTAAGTGTAGGATGCTTCATAACTACTTCACATGTCCTCCTTATCCTACTGTAGTGAGACTTTTAGAGCAATTCCTTGAAGTAATTCTGAGAAGGTATAAGAGCCATTTGCTAATTATTAGTGCATAGTCTATAGGAGCTTCTTACAACCCTCACAAAAGTTGAATTGAATTGGTACAGTGGGGCAAAAAAGTATTTAGTCAGCCACCAATTGTGCAAGTTCTCCCACAGTACATTACCACAATGAATTTTAAATGAAACAACTCAGATGCAGTTGAGGTGCAGACTTTCAGCTTTAATTCAGTGATGTGAACAAAACGACTGCATAAAAATGTGAGGCAACTAAAGCATTTTTTTAACACAATCCCTTCATTTCAGGGGCTCAAAAGTAATTGGACAACTGACTCAAAGGCTATTTCATGGGCAGGTGTGGGCAAGTCCGTCGTTATGTCATTATCAATTAAGCAGATAAAAGGCCTGGAGTTGATTTGAGGTGTGGTGCTTGCATGTGGAAGATTTTGCTGTGAACAGACAACATGCGGTCAAAGGAGCTCTCCATGCAGGTGAAAGAAGCCATCCTTAAGCTGCGAAAACAGAAAAAACCCATCCGAGAAATTGCTACAATATTACGAGTGGCAAAATCTACAGTTTGGTACATCCTGAGAAAGAAAGCAAGCACTGGTGAACTCAGCAACGCAAAAAGACCTGGAAGTCCACGGAAGACAACAGTGGTGAATGATCACAGAATCATTTCCATGGTGAAGAGAAACCCCTTCACAACAGCCAACCAAGTGAACAACACTCTCCAGGGGGTAGGCGTATCGATATCCAAGTCTACCATAAAGAGAAGACTGCATGAAAGTAAATCCAGAGGGTGCACTGCAAGGTGCAAGCCACTCATAAGCCTCAAGAATAGAAAGGCTAGATTGGACTTTGCTAAAGAACATCTAAAAAAGCCAGCACAGTTCTGGAAAAACATTCTTTGGACAGATGAAACCAAGACCAACCTCTACCAGAATGATGGCAAGAAAAAAGTATGGAGAAGACGTGGAACAGCTCATTATCCAAAGCATACCACATCATCTGTAAAACAAGGTGGAGGGAGGCAGTGTGATGGCTGCCAGTGGCACTGGGACACTAGTGTTTATTGATGATGTGACACAGGACAGAAGCAGCCGGATGAATTCTGAGGTGTTTAGAGACATACTGTCTGCTCAAATCCAGCTAAATGCAGTCAAATTGATTGGGCGGCATTTCATGATACAGATGGACAATGACCCAAAACATACAGCCAAAGCAACCCAGGAGTTTATTAAAGCAAAGAAGTGGAAAAATCTTGAATGGCCAAGTCAGTCACCTGATCTTAACCTAACTGAGCAGGCATTTCACTTGTTGAAGACTAAACTTCAGACAGAAAGGCCCACAAACAAACAGCAACTGAAAGCCGCTGCAGTAAAGGCCTGGCAGAGCATTAAAAAGGAGGAAACCCAGCATCTGGTGATGTCCATGAGTTCAGCACTTCAGGCTGTCATTGCCAGCAAAGAGTTTTCAACCAAGTATTAGAAATGAACATTTTATTTCCAGTTATTTAATTTGTCCAATTACTTTTGAGCCCCTGAAATGAAGGGATTGTGTTAAAACAATGCTTTAGTTGCCTCACATTTTTATGCAATCGTTTTGTTCACCCCACTGAATTAAAGCTGAAAGTCTGCACTTCAACTGCATCTGAGTTGTTTCATTTAAAATTCATTGTGGTAATGTACAGAACCAAAATTAGAAAAAAGTTGTCTCTGTCCAAATATTTATGGACCTAACTGTATGTGTCATTTATTCAAGTATATCTCCTTTATCTGTATGCACTATTTGTATGGAAATCTACTGTTTGCCTGTTCAAATATGTTAAAAAAAAAAACTCAACAGTTTCCATGGGGTGTATTTCCTTTTTCACATGTTGGAAAAACTAAACAGAACATTTTCTCAAATGAGAATCTCTAGTTCTAGTTCTAGCTTGTGTACTTTACCAAAAAGCTAATCATTTGTTTTAACCTCCTGACCAACAATCCAGCTTGTGCAGTGAGGCCTTGTAACTTGCCCATCACACACTGCACTTTAACTGATAAGGTCTACTTGGAACAATGGCTGATCAGGTCAGGTTTGAGAAGGCCTTAATTCACAAAGCTTGGGTCGCAACAAGACAAAGGCCACACTTTCATCAGTTTTCTAAGCAATCCAGAATGTCTCAGATTTTACCAGGACCGCTGTCATGCTGCATTGCTAAATATAATGGGTTACACAAGTCCACTGTCTCCAGAGGCAGACAGGGCTTTAGCAGACCAGCAGGATAGATGACCATCAATGATTAGGCAGCCAATGAGTGACCACAACAGACTGGTCTATCTTAAAGATCATGTCAAATCTGCCACCCATACTTCTGCTGAAACTGTTGGTAGACACATGTCAATAGCAAACAGTAACAGGAGAGGCTGTAGTGCTGGCCTTACAGCAATGTCATCTGTCAGGGGTCATCTGCGGCCCCTCTCCTACGTGACCTGACCCTACAGCAGCACCATGCCAGATCACACACAGATCACAGCTGTCCTGAGGAATGAATGTTATTTGCCTTGGCCTGCCTTCTCTGCTGACATTAACCTCATGGGGAACTTTTAGGGTGCCCAGGATCACAATATGATGTGACCTCTACCAGCCAATGGCCAGCATCTTCGTCAGGTCATCTGTAGGAGTAGAATGACACCTGACAAGTGTAGATTCAGAGGCTTCTTGGCTTTCTGTGTCAGAAGTGTCAAGCAGTGGTGGCTGTAAAGGGTGGTCCTACAAGATACTGAAGGACTCCAAGATGGCTGTTGTTGAAGTCCACAGTTGTCTATTGTACTTTCACCATTAATAACAACTTCATTTCCTATGCAGCCCCCATTTCCAAGTATACTTTGAAAAAAAATATTTACTAATTACTTAATCCAATTCAGGTTTATGAGGATCATAGCATGTCCTGGGAACATCAGATAAAAGGTAGTACCCCGACCTTGGATGGGACAAATGTCCATCACAGAGTCAACTCGCTCACACATCAACACACACACACACTCACCCACTCTTAGTCATAGAGGGTCAATTTAAAATTGCCCAGTAGCCTGATATGCACCTCATGGGTGGTGGATGTTAAACCCATTGGAATAATGGGGAGAACATGGAAACTCCTCACCAATGGAGTCTTTACTTGAGACTCCGACACAGGATACTAGGTCTGTGAGACAACCAATCTAACCACTCTGCGACACTGCAAGTTGCCATAATACATAAATCCAGTAGAACCCACATATCCTTGACTTTGATTTCCTAGGTTTCAATTATTCGCTATTTACCGTGGCCCAAAGAGATAGAAAGATAGAAATAAATGATTGCCACATTCTGTGCCAACATCCAATGTGCGCCACTACCACAAGGGGCCGTGCCTATGTGTCTGACATCATTTTCGCTAGGCTGACATGTCGAGTAAAATACAAGACCAGCCTTTAGCCTCTAGCGTTCCCACTGTCCACATTCCTAGTGTCGTTGTGAAAATAACCTTTAATTTTTCTTTATAATGGCCCCAAACTGCGAAAGTACATATAGTGATGCTGGCAGTCCTTCAAAGCCTAAGAGAAGCCAACAAATGCTCCCCATCAGTGAAAACAGCAAAGAACGAAGAAGGCGGTGAGTACCCACAATAGGTTAAGATATTTCTTTAAGAAATAAATCTAAAAATGCAATTTAAAAACGTGTTTGAATTATGCACGTGTACAAGATATTTTTCATTGCTCCATTGTCCCTTAAGGGTTAAACTAAAAGGTCAGAATGCTGCTCATTCGAGAGAGAGAGAGAGCACAAATACAATAATGCACAATGTACTCGATTATTATTTAATGTCGGTAATGTCTTATTGTGCGTAGTTTATCAATTCAACTTTATCTTAGCTATGTATTTAAATGGTCCTGCGGTGGGTTGGCACCCTGCCCAGGATTGTTTCCTGCCTTGTGCCCTGTGTTGGCTGGGATTGGCTCCGGCAGACCCCCGTGACCCTGTGTTTGGATTCAGCGGGTTGGATAATGGATGGATGGATGGATGTATTTAAATGAAAAACGACTGATATACAGGGTTCGCTATTGTCCGCCGTCCCAGACTCCTGCGGTAAGTAGGTCTTCAAGTGTATCACCCCCAGATACGGGGGTTTTGCTGTATTTATGTTATTATATGTTGACAACCTCGGGTTCATGGAGAAAAAAATACTGGAATGGAACTGGGGCAAATTCTTCAAGAGGCTTGGAACAACCAATCATATGAGGACCTTCAGAAACTGCATGACAGTGGACCACAGAAATTTCTGCTTGAGAGAGAACCTGATGATCACCTCACGATGTTCATATTTGCCATGATGTGCACTTTGAAGGTCACATCTACCACAACCTCATCTTTTTAACATGGCTGTTGTCAAACATGGGCATCTGCGGATCACCTTCTGGACTCTACTAAGGTGTGTAATACCACCCTGGAACAAGAGGGGGCATGGTCACTAACCATGATGTCTCTTTTCATTTCTGCCCCATGAGGGTAACTGAACTCTGCCAACAATGTCCCAAAGGCTCTGCCCCTGTGGACTGGGACCCCATAACACCGAGACGTTCCCAGAGGAAGGTGCTTCACTTCAGGAGGAAGTCTCCGCAGGTGAGAGCTGCCCATGGCTGACCCGCTCAGATGAGCCCCATTTTCTATGAAGCCTAGTTGGCTAAGATGGCTTATTAGAAGCCTGTTTTCTGTTGCGCCACCGAGAGTTTGTTTCTGTTGCATTAAATGGGGAGGCCTGGTTGGCACCCCAGCTTTATACACAGCTGTTTCTGTTTCAGTTCATTGCTTTGCTTCAGCCTACACATCATATCATTCATTGATCCTTAGCACCTGTTGGGCATATTTGCTTAATCACGCTGTACAGTGCCCTCCGTAATGTTTGGCACAAAGACACGTTTTTCCACGATGTACCCCTCTGCTCTACAGTTTAAACTTACAAATCAAACAATTCAGATGTGATTAAAGTGCACACAGCAGGATTCATTTAAGGGGATTTGCACACATTTTGGTGTCACCATGCAGAAATGACAACACTTTTTCTACACGGTCCCCCCCACTTCAGGACTCCAGTTTCGAGACCCAGCAATGGCAGGTACATTAAAATGGCCATATTCAGTACTTTGTTGCATATCCCTCGCATGCAATGACTGCTTGAAGTCTGCGATTCACAGACATCAGCAGATGTTGAGGGTCTTCTCTAGTGATGCTCTGCCAAGCCCCTAATGCAGCCATCTTCAGCGCCTGCTTGTTTTGTGGTTAGGGGGGGTGACTGGCTTGGCCATTCAAGAATCTTCCATTTTATAGATTTGAAAAACTCCTGTGTGGCCTTAGCAGTCTGTTTGGGTCATTATCTTGTTGTAGGATGAAGCGCCGTCCGATGAATTTGAAGGCATTTACTGGAAACTGAGCAGATCAGATGTTTCTATTCACCTAAGAATTCATCGTGCGTCAGCTGTCAGCAGTTCCATCATCAATGAAGAGAAGTGTGCCAGGATCTGTGCCAGCCATACATGCCCAAGCCGCAACACCCCCAGCACCGCCATGTTTAACAGATGAGGTGGTCTCCTTTGGATCTCGGGCAGTTCCTTTTTGTCTCCACACTTCTCTGATGAGGTTCATCTTTGTCTCGTTTGTCCACAAGAGCTTTATCCAGAATTCTGCAGGCTCCCTTTTGCTCAAACTCTAAATTGGCCGTCCTGTTTTTGTGGCTAACTAGTGGTTTGCGTCTTGCAGTGTGGCCTCTGTGTTTCTGTTCATGAAGTCTTCTGCTGATAGTCGTCTCTGACACACACACTTCGGCCCCCTGAAGACTGTCTCTGGTCTGTCACACAGGCGTTGGGGGCTTTGTCTTTACCATAATGAGGATTTGTCTGCCATCAGCAGTGTAGGACTTCCTTGGCCTACCAGTCCGTTTGTGATTATTGAGGTCACCAGTGTGTTCTTTCTTCCTCATGATATTCCAGACAGTTGATTTTGGTCATCCTAAGATTTTACTGATGGCTTTAAGTTTTTTATTCTTGTTTTTCAGCCTCACAATGGCCTCTTTGACATTCACCGGCACAGCTCTTGTCCTCATGTTGAACAAGGGCAACCACAGGGTAGAAGCAAGCGAAGGTAAACCCACCTGAGGAATCACAAACACCTGGGATGCCAATTGTCCCAGACATTATGGTGTCCTGAAATGAGGGGACCATGTAGAAAAAGTGTTGTCATTTCTATCTGTTGGGATCAAAATGTATGAAAATATCCCCTTAAATGAAAGTCTGCAATGTGCACTTTAATCCCAATGTCTGAATTGTTTGATTTGTAATTTTAAACTGTGGAGCAAAGGGGGAGACCAAGGAAAAATGGGTCTTTGTCCCAAACATTATGGAAGGCACTGTAATATAAACTACGCCAAAAAATTTACAGTGGCTGGAGTGCCAATCCTGCCACCGGCCCCCAAGTTGGAATGACCTCCTTGCAGGGCTGGATGCAGATTGATGCCATACCCACGATGGAGCAATGGCAGGTAGATGGGTCCAAAATTGGCTAAAACAAAGGAAGCAGAGGAGATGGTGTGAAGAACCTCATCAGAAGTGGGTGATGCTAAGATTGTAAGCCATTAACAGAAACGTGCTTTTAAAATAAACTGCTCAAAGAAATTGAAGGAATGCTTTGAAAACACATCAGATCTCAATGGCATAAGAAAATCCTGCTGGCTATCTCTGCTGCTCTGGACTGATATGGTGATGTGTTAGGAACGAAAGGACGCCTCATCGTTTGATGGAAATGAAAATCATCAACCTACAGAGGGCTGAATTAAAAGACCCCCTAAAAATCAAATGGAAAAAATGATGCGGCAGGCAGGCGAGTCCATTTGGCCAAAATTTCACTGCAGCAACTCCAAATTGTACTCAGTAGTTTGTATGCCCTCCATGTGCTTGTATGCATACTTGACGACGTTGGGGGGGGGGGGATTGGGGGGGGCATGCTCCTAATGAGATGACGGATGGTGTCCTGGGGGATCTCCTCCTAGATCTGGACCAGGGCATCACTGAGCTCCTGGACAGGCAGAGGCATTGGCTGGACTGAAACCTAATGTCCCACCCAGAGGTGTTCTATTGGATTGAGGTCAGACGAGCGAGCGTGGGGGCCAGTCAGTGGTATCACTTCATTCATCCTCCAGCAACTGCCTGCATACTCTCGCCACATGAGGCTGGGCATTGTCGTGTACCAGGAGGAACCCAGGAGCCACTGCACCAGCATAGGGTCTGACAGTGGGTCCAAGGATTTCATTGCGATACCTAATGGCAGTCAAGGTGCTGTTGTCTAGCCTGTAGAGGTCTGTGCGTCCCCCCCAGACCTTCACTGACCCCCCACCAAACTGGTCATGCTGAACGATGTAACAGGCAGCATAACATTCTCCACAGCTTCTCCAGACCCTTTCCCGTCTATCACATGTGTTCAGGGTGAACTGTTATCTGTGCCAGTGGTGGACCTGCCAATTCTGGTATTTTATGGCAAATGCCAATCAAGCTCCACGATGCCAGGCAGTGAGCACAGAGCCCACTAGAGGACTGTTTCTGATTGTTTGGTCAGAGACATTCACACCAGTGGTCTGCTGGAGGTCATTTTATAGGCTCTGGCAGTGCTCATCCTGTTCCTCATTGCCCAAAGGAGCAGATACCAGTGGGTCCTGCTGATGGGTTAAGAAACCTTCTACGAGGGGCCCTGTCCAGCTCTCCTAGAGTAACGGCTTGTCTCCTGGAATCTTCTCCATGACCTTGAGACTGTGCTGGGAGACACAGCAAACTTTCTGGCCATGGCACGCATTGATATGCCGGCCATCCTGTAGAAGCTGGATTACCTGTGCCAGCTCTATAGGGTCCAGGTATGGCCTCATGCTACCAGTAGTGACACTGACCGTAGCCAAATGCAAAACTAGTGGAAAAACAGATGAGGAGGGAAAAATGTCAATGACCTCCACCTGTTAAACCATTCATTCCTGTTTTGGGGGTCGTCTCAGTGTTGCCCCTCTAGTGCCCCTGTTGTTAATTTCATGAACACCAAAGCAGCTGAAACTGATGAACAAGCCCCTCTGCTACTTAACTGACCAGATCAATAGCCCAGAAGTTTCACTGACTTGATCTTATACTCTCATTAAAAAGGGGTCCTTTAACTTTTTTGAACAGTATATATATAAATATAGTAATCCCTCCTCCATCGCGGGGGTTGCGTTCCAGAGACACCCGCGAAAGGTGAAAATCCGCGAAGTAGAAACCATATGTTTATAAGGTTACTTTTATATTGTCATGCTTGGGTCACAGATTTGCGCAGAAACACAGGAGGTTGTAGAGAGACAGGAACGTTATTCAAACACTGCAAACAAACATTTGTCTCTTTTTCAAAAGTTTAAACTGTGCTCCATGACAAGACAGAGATGACAGTTCCGTCTCACAATTAAAAGAATGCAAACATATCTTCCTCTTCAAAGGAGTGCGCGTCAGGAGCAGATCATGTCAGAGAGAGAGAGAAAGCAAACAATCAGAAATCAATACGTGCCCTTCGAGCTTTTAAGTATGCGAAGCACCGCCGGACAACGCAGCTGCTAGGAAGGGAGCAATGTAAAGGTAGCCTTTCAGCATTTTTTTTAGAGGAGCGTCCGTATCGTCTAGTGGTGCGAACAGCCCCCCCACTGCTCACACCCCCTCCGTCAGGAGCACAGAATGTCAGAGAGAGTGAGACAGAGAAAAACAAACAATTAAAAATCAATACGTGCCATTCGAGCTTTTAAGTATGTGAAGCACCATGAAGGAAGCATATCGCTTGACAAAACAGCCATATTTAAGCCCAGCAAGGAAGAGAGCAATGTGAAGGTAATCTTTCAGCGTTTTTTGAGGAGCGGCCGTATCTTCTAGGGATGCGAACAGCCCCTGTGCTCACAATATATTTGAGGAGTTTTATTTAATACGTAATACATGCTCTGATTGGGTAGCTTCTCAGCCATCTGCCAATAGTGTCCCTTGTATGAAATCAACTGGGCAAACCAACTGAGGAAGCATGTACCAGAAATTAAAAGACCCATTGTCCGCAGAAATCCGCGAACCAGCAAAAAATCCACGATATATATTTAAATATGCTTACATATAAAATCCGCGATAGAGTGAAGCCGCGAAAGTCGAAGCGCGATATAGCGAGGGATCACTGTATACAATTGTACACTTGCAGCAGTTTAGCTGATATTGAATCTAGTCGTTGGCTATATAAGATTGAACTCTTTCAGTATCGAATCCTAATGTTTGTTCATCTGTCAGGAGTTTACAGTGGGAGCAGCTCTCTTTCTGAGGACAAAATGAAAAATCAGTACCAGGGTACCATTGTGAGTGAACCCTTTTAAAACCCCTTGGCATTTTTGGTTTTTATAAAATGCACCTTGACAATGCCATGTATTATTCTTGTGCGTGCATTTCCCATTTGAAATTAGAAATAGAATGTATTACGATAACTCGACTACTGTACTGTCAAACTGAATGAGATGATTTAAAAGCTCACTAATTTGTCACGTTGTAATATAAAATATCTGGCTTACCTCTTGCTGTTTATCCTTCTGCTGGTCTCAGTAGCCACTGACCCAGAATCTCGTCGTTATACTTGCCGAGGTAAGCAGTGAGGTCTGTTAACGATAAGCTCAGGTCAGTTAAATAGTGTTAAAGAACACATTACTGTGGTGCTGTGAGCTCCGTATTTCTCAATGCAGCTGCAGTGTTTTATAATTCACTCATTTTTAAACCAACGTACTCCAGTAGTGTCCAATAGGCTTGAATTTGTTGGTCCCCTTACAGCTTGTGCCCCCTTGTGACGATGCGGGTTCACTGCATGCTCTCATCTTCCTTCTGGGAGCCCTTGAACCCGACACCGTCGGTAATGTCACCGGTGAGCTGGACAGTGAGGCACAAACAATGAAGCAAGAGGATGGTGCAAAAAGTGCTTTTATTTAAACAGCAAACAAAACAAGGTGTCCAAATAAATAGTGCAGTGCATCTCAAGAAATCATTAAATAAATAATCCATTAAAATGAGTGAATTAGTGAAGGTTAAAATCCAATAAAAAAAATCTTTCAAAAACAATGAGGTTAACACAATGGCTGGAAGCAGTCTTTTAAAACGCAACGCACGGTGCCTGTCTTCTACTGGTGACTCCCCTGCTCCTCCCGTCCAGGCTATGCACCAGGGGAGCCACCGTTCCTGCAGCTGACCTTCTCTCTGCCTTCTCCTGCCGACAAAACCGCGACTTGGGCTCCCCAGCGACCAGGGCGCTCACACTGGGGCTTTCACATCTCAAGTCCCGACTCCCGCTGCCTTCACTGGCCTTATGCGGCGAGCCATCCTCCTTCCGGTCAAAATGCTCAGTGGGAGCGACCACAATCGACTGCTCCTCGGGTGCCGGCCAAACACCCAGGCTCACTGCTCAGCTGCCCGCGAACCTGCGCTCGCTCTCCTGCACCGGCTTTCCTCTACCTGCTTTCAGTCTTCTTCTACTGCAACCTCTATTTCTTTGTTTTCCTTCGTTCTCTTTCATTTTTTTTTTTTCTCTAGCCGCCTCGCGCTTCTATTTATCACGAGGACGTGGATCGGCTGTGGCAATCAGAAGCTCCCGGGAACAATCACCGATGCGGACGACTCCTCACCTGTGCACTTAAACGTGGACCGGACCGCAAACTCCCCCGGGAACCGCTCGGCCACACACACACCGCGCCCCCTCACTAAGGCGATTATTTCTTTTAAAAAGTGGCCTTGTTGACGTGAGCTGTGGACCCGCTACACCACATTCCACCTCCCATACTCCCTGCTCCTCCCGTCCAGGCTATGCACCAGGGGAGTCACCCTACATGCAACTGACCTTCTTCTGCTCGACTGGTCTGGTGGCCTCCCGATCCCTGGCTTCGTTCAGCCCCTACCAGACCGAGACTTGGCTTCCCTCAACGGCCAGGACACTCACACTGGGGATTCTACTCCAAATCTCCGACTCCCGCTGCGGCGAGCCAACCTTCTCCCGGTCACTCTTGCTCCCAACAAGCGCTCAGCAGGAGCGACCACTGCTGTCGGCACTTAGGTGCCGGCCAAACACCCCACTCGGGCTCGCCTTTCACAGCTGCCTGCATACAGCGTGAGCCTGTGCTTGCTCGCGCTCTTCTCTCGCACCGGCTTTCTCCTCGCTGCTTCCTGCCTCCTTCCTCCTTAACCTCCATTTTCAACTATTGGCAAACTGAATGAGATGTTTTAAAAGCTCACTAATTTGTCATGTTGTAATATAAAATATCTGGCTTACCTCTTGCTGTTTATCCTTCTGCTGGTCTCAGTAGCCACTGACCCAGAATCTCGTTGTTATACTTGCCGAGGTAAGCAGTGAGGTCTGTTAACGATAAGCTCAGGTCAGTTAAACAGTGTTAAAGAACACATTACTGTGGTGCTGTGAGCTCCGTATTTCTCAGTGCAGCTGCAGTGTTTTATAATTCACTCATTTTTAAACCTATGTACTCCAGTAGTGTCCAATAGGCTTGAATTTGTTGGTCTCCTTACAGCTTATGCCCCCTGAAAAGTGATGACATGAAAAGTCCACCCGCATGCCTTTGATACGTCATCAAGTAAAGCAAAGAGAGTATGAAAAGAGATCAGGTGTTGCATACTCTACAGAGAGATTCTAAAATGGCCTGGGCAGAAGTGTTGGTACCCCTAGAAAAGATCACAAATAATGGGAGTCGAGTGATTTTTCAAACTAGCTGTTTTGTATTATTAGTATCACACGTCTACAATTGTGCAGTCAACCATTCAGCCTATTTAATTGGAGAAAAGTCATCACTCTGCTGGTATCATCGTGTGTCCAACACTGGACATGGACCAGAGAAAGCAAAGGGAAGAGCTGTTTGCAGAGGTCAGAAAGAAAATGAAAGACAAGCATGTTAAAGACAAAGGCTGGGAGACCATCTCCAAGCAGCTTGATGTTCCTGTGACAACTGTTGCAAAATATTGTTAAGAAGTTGAAGCTCCATGGGACTGTAGCCAACCTCTCTGGACGTGACCGCAAGAGTAAAATTTACCCCAGAATTGGCAGAAGAATGGTGAGATTGGTCGACAAAAAGCCAAGGACAACTTCCAAAGAGACACAAGCTGAACACCAAGGTCAAGGTCCATCAGTGTCTGATTGCACCATCCATCACTTTTTGAGTGACAGTTGGCTCAAGTCAAAGTCAAAGTGAACTTCATTGTCATCTCAGCCATATACAAGTATACAGATAGACGAAATTGCGAAGCTCAGGGTCCTCAGTCCAATGTGACGTGCAAATAATAAATTAAAAATAGAATTATAATTTAAATTTAAAATTAAAACACAAACAAGACAAGACATTGTGCAAAGACATGACAAAGAAGTAGCAGCAATATTGATGTGTAAGATATGTAATATAATAAATAAATAATAGATATAGTTAATACAAAAATGATCAGTGTATGATAAAAGTTGTTTAAGACGTGTAAACAATGACAGGTCAGAATGTTTCACAGCAGATGGATATCAAGAGTGTCAAAATACTTAAAGGTCAGTAGGAGATCTTCAGTTCTTCTCTCCCTGCACACTCGTCTTTGCAGGACAGGGGCTCGCATGTATAAAAGTTCTGTTTTTAGAGGTGGTTGAGGCCGTGTGGAAGGTCCCAGGGGGCAGCCTGGTGTTAAGGAGTCTAACAGCCTGGGGGTAAAAACTCTCCTGCAGCCTGGCAGATCTGGCTCTGATGCTGCAGTATCTTCTCTTGGATGGCAGAAGTGTGAAAAGTCCGTGTAAGGGGTGTAAAGGGTCCTGCACAATGCTGCAGGCCTTGCGGACACTGCGTTTGTAAAATATGTAGTGAAGGGAGAGGCACCCCAATAATGTTCTCTGCTGTCTTCACTATCCTTTGCAGGCGCTTGCGGTCAGATTGTTGCAGTTGCCATACCAGACAGTGATACAGCTGGTCAGAACACTCTCAATGGTGTCTCTGTAGAACTTGGTGAGGATGGAAAGGGGAAGACTTGCTCGCTTCAGCGAAGTGTAGTCTCTGCTGGGCTTTCTTGATTAGTGATGAGGTGTTATGTGTCCACGTACAGTAAGTTCCTCAGTTCCTCCACTGTTGGAAGAAAAGTATAAAAAGCCAGACTGGAATTTGCTTAAATGCATATTGACAAGCTACAATGTTTCTGGGAGAATGTCCTTTGGACAGATGAGACAAAACTGCAAGTCACATCAGCTCTGTGTCCACTGACGAAAAAAATTAAACTTTCAAAGAAAAGAACAGCAAACCCACTATGAAACATGGAGGGGGCTTTGTCATGTTTTTGGGGCTGCTTTGCTGCATCTGGCACAGGATATGTTGAGTTTGTGGAGGGAACAATGAAATCTGAAGACTATCAAGGCATTCTGGAGCAAAACGTTCTGCCCAGTGTCAGAAAGCTCCGTCTCAGTCACAGGTCATGGATCCTCCAACAGAATAAGGAGCCAAAACACACAGCTAAAAGCACCAAAGAATGGCTGAGAACAAAACATTGGACTCTTCTGAAACGGTCTTCTGATCTGAATCAGTCAAACATCTATGGAAAGAACTGAAACATGCCATCTGGAGAAGACCTCCTTCAACCCTGACACAGCTGGAGCAGATTGCTCAGGACAAGTGACATGTGGACAGGTGCAGACATCTCACGGAGAGTGACAGGAATCACTGGTTTGCAGTGATGGCCTCTAACAAACTATGAGGTTAAGGGTCCCATCATTTTTGTCCACGCCATTTTCATTTGTGTTATTATTTGAAATATTCTGTTGCATCAAAACTCTAAAGCAATGTCTGATTTTTGTTAAATACAAAATTAAGATACATTTGTGGGTTCTTCTTTTTTCGTGGAGGAGTACCAACAAATTTGTCCACACCTGCCAGAGCCTAATCCAGCAGCATCGAGCACAAGGTGGGAAACAACTTTGAATGAAGTCCATTACAGGGTACAGTCACACACACACACACAACAGGGCAGTGTAAAGTCACCAGTTTACTAAATGTTATATGAATTTAACTGACCATCTATCTATCTATTATATATTGCCTTACATATCTATCTATCTATCTATCTATCTATCTATCTATCTATCTATCTATCTATCTATCTATCTATCTATCTATCTATTATATAGTGCCTTACACATCTATCTACAGTGCATCCAGAAAGTATTCACAGCGCATCACTTTTTCCACATTTTGTTATGTTACAGCCTTATTCCAAAATGGATTAAATTCATTTTTTTCCTCAGAATTCTACACACAACACCCCATAATGACAACGTCAAAAAAGTTTACTTGAGGTTTTTGCAAATTTATTAAAAATAAAAAAACTGAGAAAGCACATGTACATAAGTATTCACAGCCTTTGCCATGAAGCTCGAAATTGAGCTCAGGTGCATCCTGTTTCCCCTGATCATCCTTGAGATGTTTCTGCAGCTTCATTTGAGTCCACCTGTGGTAAATTCAGTTGACTGGACATGATTTGGAAAGGCACACACCTGTCTATATAAGGTCCTACAGTTGACAGTTTATGTCAGAGCACAAACCAAGCATGAAGTCAAAGGAATTGTCTGTAGACCTCTGAGACAGGATTGTCTCGAGGCACAAATCTGGGGAAGGTTACAGAAAAAATTCTGCTGCTTTGAAGGTCCCAATGAGCACAGTGGCCTCCATCATCCGTAAGTGGAAGAAGTTCGAAACCACCAGGACTCTTCCTAGAGCTGGCCGGCCATCTAAACTGAGTGATCTGGGGAGAAGGGCCTTAGTCAGGGAGGTGACCAAGAACTCGATG
The DNA here is from genome assembly GCF_900747795.2 of Erpetoichthys calabaricus. Taxonomy (NCBI): domain Eukaryota; kingdom Metazoa; phylum Chordata; class Cladistia; order Polypteriformes; family Polypteridae; genus Erpetoichthys; species Erpetoichthys calabaricus. Next base: position 177,129,277 of record NC_041400.2, on the reverse strand, counting down.
GTCACTCTGTCAGAGGTCCTCTGTGGAGAGAGGAGAACCTTCCAGAAGGACAACCATCTCTGCAGCAATCCACCAATCAGGCCTGTATGGTAGCGTGGCCAGACGGAAGCCACTCCTTAGTAAAAGGCACATGGCAGCCCGCCTGGAGTTTGCCAAAAGGCACCTGAAGGACTCTCAGACCATGAGAAAGAAAATTCTCTGGTCTGATGAGACAAAGATTGAACTCTTTGGTGTGAATGCCAGGCGTCACATTTGGAGGAAACCTGGCACCGCTCATCACCAGGCCAATACCATCCCTACAGTGAAGCATGGTGGTGGCAGCATCATGCTGTGGCCATGTTTTTCAGCGGCAGGGACTGGGAGACTAGTCAGGATAAAGGGAAAGATGACTGCAGCAATGTACAGAGACATCCTGGATGAAAACCTGCTCCAGAGCGCTCTTGACCTCAGACTGGGGCGACGGTTCATCTTTCAGTAGAACAACGACCCTAAGCACACAGCCAAGATATCAAAGGATTGGCTTCAGGACGACTCTGTGAATGTCCTTGAGTGGCCCAGCCAGAGCCCAGACTTGAATCCGATTGAACATCTCTAGAGAGATCTTAAAATGGCTGTGCACCGACGCTTCCCACCCAACCTGATGGAGCTTGAGAGGTGCTGCAAAGAGGAATGGGCGAAACTGGCCAAGGATAGGTGTGCCAAGCTTGTGGCATCATATTCAACAAGACTTGAGGCTGTAATTGCTGCCAAAGGTGCATCGACAAAGTATTGAGCAAAGGCTGTGAATACTTATGGACATGGGATTTCTCAGTTTTTTTATTTTTAATAAATTTGCAAAAACCTCAAGTAAACTTTTTTCACGTTGTCATTATGGGGTGTTGTGTGTAGAATTCTGAGGGAAAAATGAATTTAATCCATTTTGGAATAAGGCTGTAACATAACAAAATGTGGAAAAAGTGATGTGCTGTGAATACTTTCTGGATGTACTGTATTTACATGGCATGTTCAATGTTTACACATTATTGTTAAACTGATGATGTATAAATTAAAATAAAATGAATATTGGTTATTGAAAGAATGGGTGGCACGGTGGCGCAGTGGGTAGCGCTGCTGCCTCACAGTTAGGAGCCCCGGTTTCGCTTCCCAAGTCCACCCTGCGTGGAGTTTGCGTGTTCTCCCTTGCATGAAGGTTTGGTGCATTGGCAATCCTAAATTGTCCCTTGTGTGTGCTTGGTGTGTGTGTGTGTGTGTGCCCTGCGGTGGGCTGGCGCCCTGCCCAGGGTTTGTACCTGCCTTGTGCCCTGTGATGGCTGGGATTGGCTCCAGCAGACTCCCGTGACCCTGTAGTTAGGATATAGCAGGCTGGATAATGGATGGATGGATGGATATTGAAAGACTATGTGTTAAATTGAATACAGTTTTTAATATCGTGTACACATTTATATTTTATATATTTATATTATATTAGTACAGAGTAATGGGGATTATGGAAGAGCGGTGAAAAAGAGAGTGCAGGCAGGGTGGAGAAGAGTGAAGAGGAGTGATTTGTGACAGACGGGTATCAGCAAGAGTGGAAGGGAAGGTCTACAGGACGGCAGTGAGACCAGCTATGTTATATGGGCTAGAGATGGTGGCCAAAACACAGGAGACAGAGCTGGAGGTGCAGAGTTAAAGATGCTAAGATTTGCATTGGGTGTGACGAGGATGGACAGGATTAGAAATGAGGACATTAGAGGGTCAGCTCAGGTTGGGAGACAAAGTCAGACAGGCGAGATTGCGTTGGTTTGGACATGTGCAGAGGAGAGTTGCTGAGTATATTGAGAGAAGGATGCTAAGGATAGAGCTGACAGGGAAGAGGAGAAGAGGAAGGCCTAAGAGAAGGTTTATGGATGTGGTGAGAGAGGACCTGCAGGTGATGGGTGTCACAGAGCAAGATGACGAAGGACAGAAAGATATGGAAGAAGATGGTCCGCTGTGGCGACCTCTAACGGGAGCAGCCAAAAGAAGAAGAAGTAGACACATTTATATTTCCATGATACAAAAATTCAGATGGTTGTGTAAATGAAATACTTTTCTCAAATTTCCTATGTTTCCTTTTTATCATTATAAATATCTATACAAAATTTGAATCACCTATTCGTAATTATAACCATAGTTTACTTTAAAATTCACAAAAGTATTCAGTTAAGGCACCATTTCCAGCTGCCAGAAGTGACCCAAAAGTTGATAGGATTCCTAATTTTTGATATAAAGCAGGTGACCGAGGTTATCGTGTTTACACACAGACACACAAACAGACAGGATTTCAAAAATGATATTTTCGGATTTAGGAAGGTCTTAAACGTCAAGATTCATCAAAATCTCGAGGTCACATTTTTTCACAATTCCTATACTCCTATGTATACGAGAAAGTACAAATGGTAGGCTTGTACTGACAGGAAAAAAAACAATAAATGCAAAAGAGTACTTTTAAAAAAATTCTGTTTATTTAAAACAAAAATACATCCATCCAGCAGTCATTCAACCTCATCACCAGAAGCTCACAATCCACATATGCAATTATCAAACCCATAATCTCAATCACTTTAAAAATGAAATGACTTTTAAAATCAACATAATTTCCATGTCAAAAAGGAAAGAAACAAAATTATTGCAGTGCCTTCAGAGAGTATGCAGACCCCTTCACTTTTTTACACATTTTGTTATGTTGTAGCCTTGTGCTAAAATCATTTAAATTCATTTTTTTCCCTCATTAAACAACACTCAGTACCTCAGCATGACAAAGTGAAAGCAGGATTCTAGAAGTTCTGAAAAGCTGAAATTGACACAAGTATTCAGACCCTTCAGTCAGTACTTTGCTGAAGCCCCTCTGGCATGCCATTCTAGCTGGGAGCCTTCTTGGGTCCAACACCACAAGCTTTACACACTTGGATTTGAGAATTCTTGGCCATTTTTCTCTGCAGTTCCTCTCAGGCTCTGTGAGGTTGTGATGGAGAACATCGATGGACAGCTCTTTTCAGGTCTCTCCAGAGATGTTTGATTGGGTTCAAGTCTGAGTTCCGGCTGGGCCACTCAAGAACATTCAGATAGATGTTCAAAAGCCCCTCCTGTGTGATCTTTGCTTTGTGCTTGTGGCCATTGCCCTGTCGGAAAGTAAACCTTTGGCCCAGTTTGAGGTCTACAGCACTCTATAACAGGTTTTCATTATGTGTATGTCTGCACTTTGCTCTATTCAGCTTATCCTCAACCCTGTCTAGTCACAAAGTCCTTGGTGCTGAAAAACAACCCCACAGCATGATGCCACCACTACCATGAATCACCGCCTGAAATGCAATTGTGCACAGGTTGAGAGGTACCTGGCTTCTTCCAAACGTGACATCTAGAATTAAGGTCGAAGAGTTCAATCTCGGCTTCATCAGACCTGAGAATCTGGTTTCTCATAATTTGAAGGCTGGCTTTCATGTGTTGTCTAGCCACCTTTCTATAAAGTCCAGATTAGTCGTGTATTGCAGTGGTAACCCCATCTCCACGCAGGTTCTCTGCAACTTGGGTTCTTGGCAGCCTCTCTTACCCTTTTCACTTGACTGGTCATTTTGGTGGAGTAGCCAGCTCTAGTAGGAGCTGTATTTGTTACAAACACCTTTCATTTAAGAATTATGGAGACAAGTGTGCTCATGGGAATCTTCAGTGCTGCAGGATTTGTTTTTTGTAGCCTTCTCCAGATCTGAGCCTCAACATAATCCTGTCTCTAAGCTCTGCAGTCAATTTCTTCAACCTCATAGCTTGGTTTGTGCTCTGATACCATCCATCCATTTTCCAACCCGCTGAATCCAAACATAGGGTCACGGGGGTCTGCTGGAGCCAATCCCAGCCAACACAGGGCACAAGGCAGGAACCAATCCTAGGCAGGGTGCCAACCCACCGCAGGTGCTCTGATACGTATCATCAATTGTGGGACCTTCTTCAGACAGGCACGTGTGTCTCTCCAGGCCCAATGAATTGAATTGACGACAGGTGGATTCCAAATAAGGTGTAGAAACATCTCAACGACGGTCAATAGAATGGGATACACCTGAGCCACACTTCAAGTGTTTTAGCAAAGGGCCTGAATACTTGTGTCAATGTGATATTTCAGTTATATATTATTAATAGATTTGCTAAATATCTTAAAATACAGTTTTTGCTTTGTCATTCTGGGGTACTGAGTGTTTCATGATGAAGAAAAGAAATGAATTTAAATGATTTTAGCACAAGGCTGCCACATAACAACATGTGTAAACAACTGAAGGGCCCTGTATAGTTTGTGATGGCACTGCATGTTGTGTTCTCCTAACTGGCTGAAATGGAGTTGCCATAAAGTTGGAACAGGACATGGATAAGGCTAAGTGGAAATTTTGGAGTGACCTGCCTCCTGTTAGAAGGTGAACCTTTGGCCCACTTAGAGGTCCAGGGTTTTCCTGAACAGGTTTTCATTAAAGATTTCTCTGTATGTTTCTCTGTTCAGTTCTCCCTCAACCCTGACTAGTCTCTCAGTCCCTGCTGCTGAGAAGCAACCCACGGTATGATGCTGACACCAATTTTAAATCCTGGTGAAGTTAGGAGTAGTTTCCTAAAATTAGGCAAATTCGTAATTGGCTTATACTCAAATTTGCATCACTCTGAGATTTTTGAGCCACCTAGGACCGTTTTCCAATTGAGAAATACAGGCACAGCTCTTCAAAAATTAACACAAAAGGCCAGACCAACCCTGATTCAGGTCTGCACCCCAGGAATAGTCCTCACCCCAGGCAGCCAATCTCTAACTCAAACAACAGGCTTTGTGGCCTACACAGGCCCTAAATTGGGTTTAGGTTTTAAAATCCTAAATATTAAAACAAGAGAGGGAAAACTGCGAGAAACCCCTGGCAAAAGAAAACTAAAGAACATTCCTTAGGTCTTAAGAGATATTTTAAAGATGATCCAAAAGAACAAAAAAAAGCAAGGAAAGTCAAAAAAGAGCAAAAATGTTTGACTGTACAGGGTGTTGGCAGGTTAAAGTAAAGTCGAATCAGACGATGGATTGTAATAGTAAAAACTAGCCAAGGTCATAAACAGGAGGCTGGGACATGAGGCAAAATCGAAGATTAGGAAATATAATGAAAGAGTCAGTAACTGAATACTTCACCGAGCCACAGACAAAATGTAAGACGTGAGTCACAGCTGAAGAACAGGCAAAAATTCATAACCAGAGAAAGCTTTAAGTAATAATAAAACCTGAACAATCGGGAAGTGTATGACACTGACTTCATACAGGGACGTTTGCTATGATTTGAGCTTCTTTTAAAATTTTCTTGGGTTTCCTCTGAAGCTAGAAAACTCATCTCGGTGTCCTTTTGGTGGTTTTAACCCTCAAAGAATCCAATTGTGCAATCAAAATTTTGTTTAGAGCTCCAGTGTGGAAGTTTACATTGCCGTCTTTTCCGACACCATTTTGTTTTGGTGATGGCTATGCGATTATTTGAGTTGTGGGTTGTTCTTTTCAATGGGGATTTCCCATGATACATCAGGGTCATGCTGTTTGTGACATCAGTATGCAGATCACCCTAAAATAGTCACAAGGGACCAGTCCAAATTTAGCATACGTCTTACTTTGAGTTTTGATTCCCATTGTTTTGAAACAGAGCTCTGTCCCTTGACTTTGATTTTCAGTTTATAATTTGGCTCTGATGTTTCTCTTTTTTGGTTTTGTCCCTTGCTTTGCCCTCCATTCTTTCTCCTGTTCCTCGCTCTTTTAATTTTTTTTGGATTGATTGCACTTTTAACAGTTAATACAAATTTAAGGAAATCAGACATTGCACAATTCCAGTCATCTTGATTAGCAAATGCCTGGCAACGCTGGGTTACAAACAGCAAATAATGGCAGCGCCCATAATAAAAACAAACCAGCACAGTGGCAAGAAGTACTTCAAAAATAAAATCTTCAAAAATATTTTAAATCAGAAATCCAACCTGAACATTATATTTTTTTGATCTCTAAAATGATAGACTTTAAATCCTTGCTGTCCGTGAATTTGTATGATCCATTTTGCAACATTCGGGCCTATTTGCAGCCATGCACAGTAGAGCAGAAATTCTGATTGGCCAATCGTGCAGCAGTGAAATGTGAGATTGGCCATTAACAGGTCTATGATGCCTGATGCGCAACACTGACTGATGTCATGGAGGCTGGGGCTTGCAGTTGTTCTCCACAAACGAGAAATTCCCAGTAAGTGTGGGTCATAAGCTCGCACTAATCAAGTCCCACGTAGACACCACTGATTGGATGGTTTAGTCAAGCCCTCGGATAGGCCCCGCTGCGGTCACAAAGGAAGAGTGCACAGAAGACAAACCCGGCTATAGAGGAAGTTAAAGTCTTAACAAGGCTCTGGCAGGTGAACCTGTGGAAGTGTCATTACAGAGACCTACCCTGGTGGTCCGACCCTGAAGCCAGCGTCCCGACAGAACCAAGTCCCATTTCTTCAATAGGATCAATGCTTTAATATTTCTGGTTTTTAATATCTGCTGGGTTTTTCAGGAACCTAATCCTTGCAAGTAATGACAACTGACTGTATGCATTATTTTTAGTGGACAAGAAGAAGCTGAGAAATCTAAAATAAAATCCACATCATGAGATAAAAATGGTTTTGCCATAAAGGCAAGAACCAAAAGCATAAAGATCCAATAAAAGTCCAAACCAGAGAATTTAAGAACAAAAAGAATTAAAATACTCAACAACAGGTTTCAAAATAAAGATGCAATATGTAATGCAATGGCTTCAGCTGAAATACTGCAGGGACCGGCCAGGACCCCAGCCAGCTATTTAGGAGGCCCCGCCTCTTTTGGCTACACATACAGGAAGCAGGGCAGATTGCAAAAAATCACTAAGTACATATTGAGCACAAAATACAACAACTAAATTATTAAACGATGCATCAATGAAACTTCTAGCGGTGCTACATGATTAATGTCATCGTAAATGTATTTTATGCTGAGTCCCATCTTTCTTAATGTTGTCCTGTTTACATGGTGTGTGTGTGTATCTGTGTAAATATGCTCTCCTGGAGACAATGGGGGGCAGGAGAACACTGGAACTGTGGTCCCTCGTGATAATCGGTCCTGTCAATTCCATCACCTGCATCTGATCATTTGCTGTTTAAACGGAAGGGCAGGAAGGAAAAAACATCTCGTTCTACTAGACCGCCATTCCGTCACAGAGACAGGAGGAAGCACCGCTTCAAATCATTCACACCTTTGTCTACCTGCCACTTTCAATGTGTGACAACAACAGCTTTGCACCGCAAGACCCCGGGGTTCTGGATCACGCCACGTACCGAGGATAAACACGGTGAGTGTTTCTTGTTGTTTGGGGAGAGGAGCAAGCCATCATTATCATCCGTGTACTTTCGATAGGACTATTTTTCCAGCTGAAACAGGTTCACAAACATTATCCACTATCTGTTAAATCTTCTGGACTTTTATGTGCGTCTCGTGCTTTCTGCGTGTCTTATTGAGTTTGTGTTCAGTGTGGAGTCAAGGAAGGGTTTGTGCTGTCTATTAACTTTATGATGCACTTTTTCTTTTTATTATTACTTTCCGCCGGACACTTTTGGGGTTGAATGTTATGTCGGGGTTGGTTGGGGTATGATATACAGTGCATCCAGAAAGTATTCACAGCGCATCACTTTTTCCACATTTTGTTGTTACAGCCTTATTCCAAAATGGATTCAATTCATTTTTTTCCTCAGAATTCTACACACAACACCTCATAATGACAACGTGAAAAAAGTTTACTTGAGGTTTTTGCAAATTTATTAAAAATAAAAAAACTGAGAAATCCCATGTACATAAGTATTCACAGCCTTTGCTCAGTACTTTGTCGATGCATCTTTGGCAGCAATTACAGCCTCAAGTCTTGTTGAATATGATGCCACAAGCTTGGCACACCTATCCTTGGCCAGTTTCGCCCATTCCTCTTTGCAGCACCTCTCAAGCTCCATCAGGTTGGATGGGAAGCGTCGGTGCACAGCCATTTTAAGATCTTTCCAGAGATGTTCAATCGGATTCAAGTCTGGGCTCTGGCTGGGCCACTCAAGGACATTCACAGAGTTGTCCTGAAGCCACTCCTTTGATATCTTGGCTGTGTGCTTAGGGTCGTTATCCTGCTGAAAGATGAACCGCCGCCCCAGTCTGAGGTCAAGAGCGCTCTGGAGCAGGTTTTCATCCAGGATGTCTCTGTACATTGTTGCAGTCATCTTTCCCTTTATCCTGACTAGTCTCCCAGTTCCTGCCGCTGAAAAACATCCCCACAGCATGATGCTGCCACCACCATGCTTCACTGTAGGGATGGTATTGGCCTGGTGATGAGCAGTGCCTGGTTTCCTCCAAACATGACACCTGGCATTCACACCAAAGAGTTCAATCTTTGTCTCATCAGACCAGAGAATTTTCTTTCTCATGGTCTGAGAGTCCTTCAGGTGCCTTTTGGCAAACTCCAGGCGGGCTGCCATGTGCCTTTTATTAAGGAGTGGCTTCCGTTTGGCCACTCTACCATACAGGCCTGATTGGTGGATTGCTGCAGAGATGGTTGTCCTTCTGGAAGATTCTCTTCTGTCACAGAGGACCTCTGGAGCTCTGACAGAGTGACCATCGGGTTCTTGGTCACCTCCCTGACAAAGGCCCTTCTCAACCTGATCGCTCAGTTTAGATGACCGGCCAGCTCTAGGAAGAGTCCTGGTGGTTTCGAACTTCTTCCACTTACAGATGATGGAGGCCACTGTGCTCATTGGGACCTTCAAAGCAGCAGAAATTTTTCTGTAACCTTCCCCAGATTTGTGCCTCGAGACAATCCTGTCTCGGAGGTCTACAGACAATTCCTTTGACTTCATGCTTGGTTTGTGCTCTGACATGAACTGTCAACTGTGGGACCTTATATAGACAGGTGTGTGCCTTTCCAAATCATGTCCAGTCAACTGAATTTACCACCGGTGGACTCCATTTAGGCTGCAGAAACATCTCAAGGATGATCAGGGGAAACAGGATGCACCTGAGCTCAATTTGGAGCTTCATGGCAAAGGCTGTGAATATTTATGTACATGTGCTTTCTCAGTTTGTTTATTTTTAATAAATTTGCAAAAAACCTCAAGTAAACTTTTTTCACGTTGTCATTATGGGGTGTTGTGTGTAGAATTCTGAGGAAAAAAATGAATTGAATCCATTTTGGAATAAGGCTGGAACATAACAAAATGTGGAAAAAGTGATGTGCTGTGAATACTTTCTGGATGCACTGTATATATTGTTTGGAAGTTGTTCATTTCTTTTTTTTTATCAATATACAGTATACTCACTTTATTATTTTATATACTGTTTGTTTTTTTGACTTATTTTTGATCATCGATTGCGGGAGGTTTATTTGGAAGAAGTGCGGCTTCTCGGTCTAACGTCCTCAACTTGTCAGGCCACAGGTCTTGGTGGTGTAGCTGCCAGTCTGGGAGAGCGAGTTAGCTGTTACAAACTAATAAGATTACATACGTACAAAGATAAAAGAAAGCCAAAAACAGAATCCATCCATCCCACAATATCCTAACTACAGGGTCACAGGTGTCTGCTGGTGCCAAACCCAGCCAACACAGGGTGTAAGGCAGGAAACAAACCCCGGGCAGGGCACCAGTCCACCGCAGGGCACACACCCGCACACCAAGCACACACTAGGGCCAATTTAGAATCGCCAATCCACCTAACCTGCATGTCTTTGGACTGCGGGAGGAAACCCACACAGACACGGGGAGAACATGCAAACTCCACGCAGGGAGGACTTGGGAAGCGAACCCCGGTCTCCTAACTGCGAGGCAGCAGCACTACCACTGTGCCGCCCAAACACAGAATTAATAACATAATATCAAACATCCATCCATCCGTTATCCAACCCGCTATATCCTAACTACAGGGTCACGGGGGTCTGCTGCAGACAATCCCAGCCAACACAGGGCGCCAGCCCACCACAGTAATATCAAACATTATTTTAAAATAACAACAAAAGGATTAAATGACCACAAATAAGCTGGAGTCAGAGCAACAACCCTGGCTGTGCCAAAACACTGGCATGTCTAAGTGGCTTTCGCTGTAAAGCAAATAACTTCATTGAGTAGGCAGGGTGGTCCTAAAGTGAAGGCTGGCTTTGCCTAATCTAATTGGACGCTTCGTGCCTGTTAATCACAACCAAATGAAAGACCCAGTGTGAAGTGTTTAGCTTAACAGGTAAATGAAGGTTACGTTGTCTTACTGTCAACTTTGACAAACACCAATGTCACAGAATTCAATTTCATGCCAGGCTCCGCAGCACTTAATGGTTTCCAGCTGTCACGAGAGAGTCGACATTCATGTTGCCTAGTGGCCTTGAGTTTTCCTTGCAGCACTTCTGTTATGAATGTGATTCACTTCAGGTGTCCTACACAACATACTTATTGAAGCGAACAGGCTGTGCTTACTGAGAACTGAGAACAGCAGTCAAGGCTGAATCCTGTGAGTCACTTCAAAGTCTGCTGGCCTGTGGAAAATGATCTCGTTTAGGTGTAAACTTACTTTGTCATCCTTCATCTTCTTTTGCTTGCAATGCAATATTTTCTGAATCTCTTAGGTCTTTGTTTCCCATTTTCATACAGTAAATATGCAGACATGCCTCCCATCAGCATTTATTAATGCCTGGAATAGAACAAACAAAAGTTGATCCAGCAGAGTGGCAGTAAAAAGGACCATTGGTATCTTTGGTGACCAGTTCGGCCATGTCGCTCAGGTCTTCTGCAGAGACATGTGCACCCAACTGTTTTGTCCATTCATACACTCACACACACCATCTGGCACCGCCTCACTCCTCTCACCCAGGGTTAAAGGGAACCGGTATACCACACTACGTTGTACACACAAGATATTGAGGGGGATTCTTACAAACTCAATTAGTGAGCCCAGTCGTAAAAGAGAAGTCACTGGTTAATTAGAGGAAATTGATTTGGGAAAGATCCTGTGGCCTGCACGTCGTGAAGGGAGAGCTCCTTGCCTGGAGGGCACCACGTGGAATTTATAGTGTCAGTGTCTTTGGGTGCCACTGCCAGCAGAAGACCTCCCTGCTTTATGGAACTTCCATGTGACCTGGAAGGGCTTTGGCTTGTGCAACGCAGTGGCGTGAGAAGTACTCCCTGGTCCAGCATACAAGAAGCCATCTCACTGCGACCAGGGAGTGCGAGTCAGGAGGAGGTGGACAAGGCTTGTGTGGAACGAGTGAAAGGAATGTGGAAAGAGAATTGTACTGATTTGTATTCTGTTGGCTGGAAGGAGGAACCTGATATAAGGTAGTCTGTAAATAAAAACAAAATTGAACCTGGCACCATGTTGGTGCTGCTGTGTCGGGGGGGTTTGTGGCTCAGTAGCACCCCCTACTGACCACAATAGATAGATAGATAGATAGATAGATAGATAGATAGATAGATAGATAGATAGATAGATAGATAGATAGATAAACACAAATGAAATTATAAAATAGATAGAAATATACATAGTGTGACCACTAGGGGCATTGCAGCACCCCAAACCCCAGACACAACCACCATGACACAAGTCCCAGATTCAAATAGAAGGTTTACTTGTGAAGGGCTTCCTTGTAATCACAATCCACCCCTCCAGACAAGCTTTATCCATCTTACACCAAATTCCCAACTTGCCTGGATGAGGTCCGCTTCTTTTATCTTAGACCTTGGAGTACTTACAGTTCTAGGACATAGCCCATTGGAAGCACTTTCAAGTCAAGTGGAAGCTCACACAGTTGGGATCGTAGACCAATGCGGCACCACCTTGCAGCAACCCATGGAACCTGATATGGCTGCCTCATTGGGACTACAGTTCCCAGTATGCCTTGCAGGTGTCTGTACAGGTAATTTCAACCAGGGATACTGCCACCTAGCTGTTGGGAGAACATGTAGCCTTGAAAGGTTGTCTCCCCCTGTCCTTACATCACACTGGCCTCTTGGCCGGGTATTTAGATAGATAGATAGATAGATAGATAGATAGATAGATAGATAGATAGATAGATAGATAGATAGATAGATAGATAGATAACGCACTATATAATAGATAGATAGATGTGAAAGGCACTATATGATAGATAGATAGATAGATAGATAGATAGATAGATAGATAGATAGATAGATAGATAGATAGATAGATAAGGCACTATATAATAGATAGATAGATGTGAAAGGCACTATATGATAGATAGATAGATAGATAGATAGATAGATAGATAGATAGATAGATAGATAGATAGATAGATAGATAGATAGATAGATAAGGCACTATATAATAGATAGATAGATGTGAAAGGCACTATATGATAGATAGATAGATAGATAGATAGATAGATAGATAGATAGATAGATAGATAGATAGATAGATACTTTATTAATCCCAATGGGAAATTCACATTCTTCAGCAGATAGATAGATAGATAGATAAGGCACTATATAATAGATAGATAGATGTGAAAGGCACTATATGATAGATAGATAGATAGATAGATAGATAGATAGATAGATAGATAGATAGATAGATAGATAGATAGATAGATAGATAAGGCACTATATAATAGATAGATAGATGTGAAAGGCACTATATGATAGATAGATAGATAGATAGATAGATAGATAGATAGATAGATAGATAGATAGATAGATAAGGCACTATATAATAGATAGATAGATGTGAAAGGCACTATATGATAGATAGATAGATAGATAGATAAGGTACTATATAATAGATAGATGTGAAAGGCACTATATGATAGATAGATAGATAGATATGTAAGGCACTATATAATAGATAGATAGATAGATAGATAGATAGATAGATAAGGCACTATATAATAGATAGATGTGAAAGGCACTATATGATAGATAGATAGATAAGGCAGTATATAATAGATAGATAGATAGATATGTAAGGCACTATATAATAGATAGATAGATAGATAGGTATGTAAGGCACTATATAATAGATAGATAGATAGATAAGGCACTATATAATAGATAGATAGATGTGAAAGACACTATATGATAGATAGATAGATAGATAGATAGATAGATAGATAGATATGTAAGGCACTATATAATAGATAGATAGATAGATAGATAAGACACTGTATAATAGATAGATAGATAGATAGATAGATAGATAGATAGATAGATAGATAGATAGATAGATATGTAAGACACTGTATAATAGATAGATAGATAGATAGATAGATAGATAGATAGATAGATAGATAGATAGATAGATAGATACAAAGGGCACATTAGGAAAAACAGACAGGTAGGAAGGGACTTGTAGAAGGTAGATAGTAACTATTCATCCTGAAGAAATGAGCAGAGGTTACAGTAGAAATAGAATGACATTGAAGATTGTGACAGTAAAAGAGTCAGATCGATATAAAGTGCAAACTACAACTCAGTGCCCTTCAGAAAGTAAATGATCAGCACCACACTGGCATTAGGAGGACCCATTACAGAAAGCAATGGCTGCTGACAGAAATGGCATCATGTGGCGCTCTCTGTGGCAGTGCACTTTAAACAGTTTTTACTGAAGTGGCTCCTCTGTGTAGTAAGAACGGCATGCAGAGTTTGAGTGTCATAAAATAATTTGACCAGTTACATTAAATACAAGCTCTTCTGACTTTCTCCTGGCTGCATTTGTTTTTCATGTGAAAAATGAAGTACACTCCATGTTTTTTTTTGCTTTACATATGTGGACATATCAAGATTTGATCTTCATTTAAACCATATCTATAATAATACACGTGTTCTGCCAGATTTGCATGTCGTAGTGCATCATATAAGTTAAATAAACATAAATGCAGTTTTTTGCATGTGGAGAAAATAAGTCCATCTGTACATTTGTCACAAAATCAAATCCCTCAAATTTGAATCCGATGCTCCAGACGAGGTGCACACCATTCGAGAGGACCTTGTCTGAACCCGTCTCATTTAAACCTCAGACGTTTAGTTTGGTTTGCTCTTTGTTGTTGAAGTGTGTGTTATCACCATGCCAAGACTGAAAAAGCTCTCTGAGGCCTTCAGAAAGAACTTTATAAATGCCTATGAGTCTGGGAAGGATTTAAAAAGATCTCCAAACAGTTGGAAATCAACAATTCCACTGTTCAGAAGATCATCTAGTAGAGACGATGTCAAATAAATGGCAGTTTGTTCAGGCCAGAATGTCCCAATATGTTCAGCTTAAGAGAAGAATGTAAAGATGCCAAAAGAATTCTCTAAGATCCCCAGAATTTGATCCCAGGTCCTCCAGGTAGCTCCTGCCTCTGTTGATGTTAATATGCATGAGTCTACCATTAGAAAGAATCTTCACAATTTAAATTGACAAGAGAGGAGAGTCAGGGAGAAACCTCAGCTGTGCAGGAGAACCATCAACGTAAGACCTGTGTTTGCCCATGAACGCTGTGGAAGACGCCCAGAACACAGACAGAGGGGGACTCGGTATCCCAAAACACACACACGTTTATTGTTACAGTTCTTCCTGCACACTGCACAGTGCACCAAACAGCCCAGACTCACAGTCCTTTCCTTTCCTCTTTTCTTCTCTCTTCCTTTGCCACCTCCACTCCTCTCCGTCCAGCTCTGTCCTCTGCCACCCGACTCTGGCTCCCTGAATAGAGTAAGGTGGCCCTTTTATACTGTGCCCAGAAGGGCTCCAGGTGCTCAACTTCCGGCAGCACAACCTTACACTTTTTGAAGGATGCCCAGAGATCAGGGCCGCATTTACACAGTTCTACGCTCTAGGCCAAAGCACTTAATTCTGCGCCCCCTCAAAAAGTTGATTCATCATTTTCAATTTAATAAGTAATAGTTTATTTTTGATACATATAAGCACTTAATACAATCTTTATCATCTTTGAACCACATTATTCAAAACTACACTACTTATGAAATTGCATAACATTAACACCTACAAAAAAACTTTCCATCGAATTTCTTCAAGTCGTCTTATATACCTACAGTACTAGAATTTCGTCCTTCGCGCTTCTGTCCATGAAAAGGCTTCAGTTCTTTCATTGAAGTCGTCAGATCTTGTTAATCGGCTTCAATGCAAAGCAGTGCCAGGGCATTCAGCTTATTTTGCTGCATCGTAGATCATAAATGATCCTCGATTCTTTTCAGAGAAGGAGGAATTCGTCACTGGCGTGCAGACAGACATCCATCCATCCATTTTCCAACCCGCTGAATCCGAACACAGGGTCACAGGGGTCTGCTAGAGCCAATCCCAGCCAACACAGGGCACAAGGCAGGAACCAATCCCGGGCAGGGTGCCAACCCACCGCAGGACACACACAAACACACCCACACACCAAACACACACTAGGGCCAATTTAGAATCGCCAGTCTACCTAACCTGCATGTCTTTGGACTGTGGGAGGAAACCCACGCAGACATGGGGAGAACATGCAAACTCCACACAGGGAGGACCCGGGAAGTGAACCTGGGTCTCCTAACTGTGAGGCAGCAGCGCTACCCACTGCGGCACCGTGCTGCCCTGCAGACAAACATTCTTAATGAAATGTCAATGTTTGGATACACTGTCTGTAGTCCTTTTTTCTTGTAGCCACTTCGACGATTACTTCTTTGGTTCGTTCAAATTATTCACCCAGATGGCGTATTCAATACGAAAAACAGTGAATAAAATTGACACAAAATGCAAAAGATTTACATCGATTCTTATCTGACATTATAGAATTTTATTGAAATCTTTTGCATTTTGTGTCAAACTTACATTACACCACATTAAATGACGCTGCAGAAACAAGCCATAAGTTGTGTGTGTTGCGGTGGGCTGGCGCCCTGCCTGGGGTTTGTTTCCTGCCTTGTGCCCTGTGTTGGCTGCGATTGGCTCCAGCAGACCCCTGTGAGCCTGTAGATAGGATATAGTGGGTTGGATAATGGATGGATGGATGGAAGTTGTGTACGTTTCATGTTTTGTAATAAAAATCTCAGCCCCCCTTATAATTTGGTGAACACCCCTGTCAACTTTTTCTGCCCATGGCTTTCAGTCTTACGGCCTTGAGTACACTAAACAGTATATAAAAGTAGCAACGATATATTTTACGTACCTACTGTCAGTAGATATGTAGAAGTCAAGCAATACGAGCGTAATGAACCACTATTGTAACGCCAATTCTGGAATTTTCCTTTAACATGTGGTTTACGCTGAGTGTGTGAGAGAGAAATAGTGTGTGAGCAAGAGAGTGCAAGCTGTACAGATGGGCAACGTAAATGTGCTGCTCAATTTATTTAACGTATATGGATGTAATTTTAAAAAACAGCATTTTATATGGCCTTTTCAAAATAATACTGAAAAATTTGTAAATACTGTATTTGGTAGGGCGGCACGGTTGCGCAGTGGGTAGCGCTGCTGCCTCGCAGTTGGGAGATCTGGGGACCTGAGTTCGCTTCCCGGGTCCTCCCTGTGTGGAGTTTGCATGTTCTCCCCGTGTCTGTGTGTGTTTCCTCCGGGGGCTTCGGTTTCCTCCCACAATCCAAAGACATGCAGGTTAGGTGGATTGGCGATTCTAAATTGGCCCTAGTGTGTGCTTGGTGTGTGTGTCCTGCGGTGGGTTGGCACCCTGCCCGGGATTGGTTTCCGCCTTGTGCCCTGTGTTGGCTGGGATTGGCTCCAGCAGACCCCTGTGACCCTGTGTTCGGATTCAGGGGGTTGGATGATGGATGGATGGATGTATTTGGTTGTGATTTCTTCTGTATATGCTCCCCTGACTGCTGCGTCCTAGGCCATAGCCTAGGTTGGCCTTATGGAAAATCCGACCCTGCCAGAGATATTTTATGACCACTTAGAATCAGGACCTCAGTGTTACGTCTCTTCTGAAGGACGGCGCCACTTTTACAGCATGGTGTCGCCATCACTGCACTGGGGCATTGGGATACACACACAGAGACCATGGGGTATGTGCCCCCTGCTGGTCTCACCAACACCTCTTCCAGCAGCAACCCAAGCTTTTCCTAGATGGTCTCCCACCCAAGTACTGGCTGGGCCTGAACAGGCTTACACCTTTACTGAAGTTCATGTGGTATGGCTGCCTTGGTCATCGAATTATTACTTAACCCTTTTCAAACGGGTGTTTATTATCGAGCTGTGGACCTTGTTAATGTTGAGTTTGTTCCAAGAGTCTTTTTCAATTGATCAACGTCAAAAAGGCCAAATGAAATCCACTGGGATTCAATGTTGTATAACAAGAACATGTGAGAACTTCACTTCCTTTTTATAGGCACAGTCCACTCTTAAAAATGCTGGTTCTCTAATGGTTCTTTACTGGGCTGTGTGGTTCCTTGTAGAAGTACTGCTTGACAAATCACCGTTTCATTCTGGGACGGGTTCTTTGCATGTGAAGTTGGCTGTTTACGCTTTGAAAAACTTCCTAATATGTGGAAAAAAAAATCTCAAATCTTAAATACAGTGGGTGCCCGGGTTACAAAACAGTTCCGTTCCTACAACAGTGATGTAACCTGAATTTTGGTGTAAGTTGAAACATACCCTAGTCTAAGTCACTTACCTATCCTAACACCTTTGTAAAAACACAACTGAGCCACAGAAAAAGGAAAAGGACATAAATATACTGTACTGTAGTAACAGAAAAAATGACAAAAAAATGAGTGTAAAAAAATTCCTTACCGTAATTCCTTCTGATCTCTTTACAATGTCTAATTTCACTTCTGTTGTGATGGCTTTCCTCTTCTTCAAAGAAAACCATCTGAAGACTCTGACTTTCATTTAATAGCCATGATAAGGGCCAAAAAGTCAGCAAACAAAGCAACACAAACGGAAAACACTTCCTCCGTGCACAACCAAACTAGTTCGCCAACTCCCTACTCATACGCCATGTTACTGCGTATTCTTCCTCCGTGCACAACCAAACTAGTTCCCCAACTCCCTACTCATACGCTGCGTTACTGCGTGTTCTTCCTCCGTGCACAACCAAACTAGTTCGCCAACTCCCTACTCATACGCTGCGTTACTGCGTGTTCTTCCTCTGTGCGCAACCAAACTAGTTCGCCAACTCCCTCACTCATACGCCGCGTTACTGCGTATTCTTCCTCTGTGCGCAACCAAACTAGTTTGCTAACTCCCTACTCATACGCTGCGTTACTGTGTATTCTATCTCTGTGCGCAAACCAAACTAGTTTGCCAACTCCCTACTCATACGCTGCGTTACTGTGTATTCTTCCTCCGTGCACAACCAAACTAGTTCGCCAACTCCCTACTCATACGCCATGTTACTGTGTATTCTTCCTCCGTGCACAACCAAACTAGTTCGCCAACTCCCTACTCATACGCCATGTTACTGTGTATTCTTCCTCCGTGCGCAACCAAACTAGTTTGCCAACTCCCTACTCATACGCTGCGTTACTGCGTATTCTTCCTCCGTGCACAACCAAACTAGTTCGCCAACTCCCTCACTCATACGCCGCATTACTGCGTATTCTTCCTCCATGCGCAACCAAACTAGTTCGCCAACTCCCTACTCATACGCCATGTTACTGCGTATTCTATCTCTGTGCGCAACCAAACTAGTTCGCCAACTCCCTACTCATACGCTGCGTTACTGCGTATTCTTCCTCCGTGCGCAACCAAACTAATTCGCCAACTCTCTACTCATACGCCATGTTACTGCGTATTCTTCCTCCATGCGCAACCAAACTAGTTCGCCAACTCCCTACTCATACGCTGCGTTACTGTGTATTCTTCCTCCGTGCGCAACCAAACTAGTTCGCCAACTCCCTACTCATACGCTGCGTTACTGCGTATTCTTCCTCCGTGCGCAACCAAACTAATTCGCCAACTCTCTACTCATACGCCATGTTACTGCGTATTCTTCCTCCATGCGCAACCAAACTAGTTCGCCAACTCCCTACTCATACGCTGCGTTACTGCGTATTCTTCCTCCGTGCACAACCAAACTAGTTTGCCAACTCCCTCACTCATACGCCGCATTACTGCGTATTCTTCCTCCATGCGCAACCAAACTAGTTCGCCAACTCCCTACTCATACATTGCGTTACTGCGTATTCTTCCTCTGTGCGCAACCAAACTAGTTTGCCAACTCCCTACTCATACTCTGCGTTACTGTGTATTCTTCCTATTCTTCCGTGCGCAACCAAACTAGTTTGCCCACATAGTCTGTAAGTACGATGCTAACTCACTTCTCAAAGTTTTTATGGGAGTGAGCGTTGTAAACTCGAAACGTCGTATGTCGAGACATCGCAACCCGAGGACCCCCTGTATTTCGTAGACTACCTAGCAGGACGCTATCCGATTGAGGAAAGCTGCTTGTGTTACTATATGCAGAAAGAGTCCTTTAAAAATGACAAGCCATTGGTTATTTCACTAACCTGTTACCATCTATTCCTGGTTATTTAGTGCATGGCGCCGGTTATGGATCTAAATAAATAAAATGTGCTTTCTGGAACCTTCATGTGGATGGGTCTTTTGGGAAGCAAAAATGGTTCCCCTATGGTGTCTCTCAGTAGAAGTGCTCAGGCACTTTTGTAGTTAGGACTGTACACGTCTCCGCTACAGCTGTAATTTGGACTTACCTGCCATTGTCACCTAAAAGCTCTTCAGTTATTCTGCCAGCACTGCCTCTGGAGAGATGGGAGGGAAGTCAACAACAACAACAATATTTATTTCTATAGCACATTGTCATACAAATGATGGAGCTCAAAGTGCTCTACAAGGATGAAGAAAGAGAAAAAAGAGAAAATAAATAAGAAAATAGAATTAGGGAACACTAATTGACATAGAGTAAAAGTAAGGTCCGATGGCCAGGGAGGACAGAAAATACAAAAAAATCTCCAGACGGCTGGAGAAAAAAAATGAAATCTGCAGGGGTTCTGAGGCCACAAGACCACCCAGCCTCCTCTAGGCCTTCTACCTCACATAAATGACCTCAATCATTCCTCATGGTATTCAGGGTTCACATGGAAGAACTTGATGATGACGGTCATGTGGACTTCTGGCCTTTAATCCATCAATGTGGGGACATCACGGTGCTTTGATCAGGTGGTGGTGCAGATCGCCACAGAAAAAGTCCCACCAGTTTCAGTTCTCCCACTGAGATAAAGACAGCCAGCATTAAAGTGGGAGTCCAGGGCATTGTGTGTAAGAGGAGGAGGAGGAGGAAGAGGTTAGGAGCATGGGCTAATAGTGCGCTTCCGCACCCACCAAACGGCAACCACCTGGATTGGGACCCGAGTGCAGCAGGTGACACCTCAGGTGTGAGGTTTTTACAGTGACTAGAGTGCCAATCCTGCCACCGGCTCCCAAGTTGGAATGACCTCCTTGCAGGGCTGGATGCAGATTAACGCCATACCCACGGTGGAGCAATGGCAAGTACTGTATATGGGTCCAAAATTGGCTAAAACAAAGGAAGCAGAGGAGATGGTGTGAAGAACGTCATCAGAACTGGGTGATGCTAAGATTGTAAGCCATTAACAGAAATGTGCTTTTAAAATAAACTGCTCAAAGAAATTGAAGGAATGCTTTGAAAACACATCAGATCTCAATGGCATAAGAAAATCCTGCTGGCTATTTCAACTGCTCTGGACTGATATGGTGATGTGTTAGGAATGAAAGGACGCCTCACCGTTTGATGGAAATGAAAATCATCAACCTACAGAGGGCTGAATTAAAAGACCCCCCGAAAATCAAAGGGAAAAAATGATGCGACAGGCAGGCGAGTCCATTTGGCCAAAATTTCATTGCAGCTACTCGTACTCAGTACTCAGTAGGCCCCCACGTGCTTGTATGCATGTCTGACGTCGGGGGGTTTAGTATGGGCATGCTTCTAATGAGATGACAGATGGTGTCCTGGGGGATGCCAAAAGGGACTCTGCTCTGTTGGGCCCTTCAGCAAGGCCCTTAACCTGCAATTACTGAGTGCTTTGAGTAGTGAGAAAAGCGCTATATAAATGCAAAGAATTGTTATTATTATTATTATCTCCTCCCAGATCTGGACCAGGGCATCACTGAGCTCCTGGACAGGTTGAGGTGCAACCTGATGGTGTCTGATGGACCGAAACATAATGTCCCACCCAGAGGTGTGCTGTTGGATTGAGGTCAGACGAGTGAGCGTGGGGGCCAGTCAATGGTATCACTTCATTCATCCTCCAGCAACTGCCTGCATACTCTCGCCACATGAGGCTGGGCATTGTCGTGCACCAGGAGGAACCCAGGAGCCACTGCACCAGCATAGGGTCTGACAATGTGTCCAAGGATTTCATCCTGATACCTAATGGCAGTCAAGGTGCCGTTGTCTAGCCTGTAGAGGTCTGTGTGTCCCACCATGGATATGCCTTCCCAGACCTTCACTGACCCCCCACCAAACCGGTCATGCTGAATGATGTTACAGGCAGCATAACCTTCTCCACGGCTTCTCCAGACCCTTTCCCGTCTGTTACGTGTGCTCAGGGTGAACCTGCTCTCATCTGTGAAAAGCACAGGGCGCCAGTGGTGGACCTGCCAATCCTGGTATTCTATGGCAAATGCCAATCGAGCTCCACGGTGCCAGGCAATGAGCACAGGGCTCACTACAGGATGTCGGACCATCAAGCCACCCTCATGAAGTCTGTTCCTGATTGTTTGGTCAGAGACATTCACACCAGTGGCCTGCTGGAGGTCATTTTGTAGACTCTGGCAGTGCTCATCCTGTTCCTCCTTGCCCAAAGAAGCAGATAGCGGTGGGTCCTGCTGATGGGTTAAGGACCTTCTACGAGGGGCCCTGTCCAGCTCTCCTAGAGTAACTGCCTGTCTCCTGGAATCTCCTCCATGCCCTTGAGACTGTGCTGGAAGACACAGCAAACCTTCTGGCAATGTCACATATTGATGTGCCGGCCAACCTGGAGAAGTTGGACTACCTGTGCCAGCTCTGTAGGGTCCAGGTATGGCCTCATGCTACCAATAGTGACACTGACCGTAGCCAAATGCAAAACGAGTGACAAAACAGATGAGGAGGGAAAAATGTCAGTGGCCTCCACCTGTGAAACCATTCATTCCTGTTTTGGGGGTCGTCTCATTGTTGCCCCTCTAGTGAACCCCCTGTTGTTAATTTCAGGAACACCAAAGCAGCTGAAACTGATGAACAAGCCCCTCTGCTACTTAACTGACCAGATCAATAGCCCACAGGTTTCATTGACTTGATGCTATACTTTCATTAAAAAGGGGTCCTTTAATTTTTGTGAACAGCATATATTCATTTCAGATGCCATCTTCTTCAATATTGCGAGAGAAGCACTCACTCATGTACATTTTAATAAACAGAAAAAGCCTTTTTGAAAAGCCCTGGTCACTTAAAACGCTCATTAGGGTAATAGCAGGTTTTGCGGACCTCTCACCCAGCATGATGAGCTATATTTGGATGATGTACTAAAGTGAGCACTAAAAAATAGAAAAGCAGAAAAAGGAACAAAAAGTGTATCATTATTTTGGTCAGCCAGCCTTCTAATAATAGCCCGTCGGAATGGGATTTTTTCGGTAACCTTGGCAACGTAATAGCGCTGCTGGTGCTCGTGGATGTTCGCGGCTTGGCACAATGTTCCGTTTCGCTGTGTTCCACTTCACTGAACAAAGGCTCTGAAGTGAAAAGGCGACGGGGGAACGAGCGCGTCTGTCACACGAGGCAGCAAGGAGCCCTCACGCGGACACGGGCGGCCGCGGCCCGGCCATCAAAGAGCGCTGGGGCTGCAGAGGATTCTGGGATAGATTCCAGTCATTTTTCTTAATCCCTTCAATGTGCACTGAATTGAAATGTTAATTTGCCTTGGTTCCTTGCTGCTGGATGGTGCTGGTGGAAGAGCCGGTGAGATAATTGGAGGGAAGTAACGCTTAGCGCTGATTGTACTCCCGTCCAGAACAGTGGCTCCGATTGCAAGGTGAGGTCATCAGAAATGAGTGAGTGCAGAAGGTCTGAATTGGAAAGACTTGAAGGAATACTCCACCCATATTAGATAGATAGATAGATATGAAAGGCACTATATGATAGATAGATAGATAGATAGATAGATAGATAGATAGATAGATAGATAGATAGATAGATAGATAGATAGATACTTTATTATTCCCAAGGGGAAATTCACATACTCCAGCAGCAGCATACTGATAAAAAAAATAAATTAAAGAGTAATAAAAATGCAGGTATACAGACAATAACACTGAATAATGTTAACGTTTACCCACCAGAGTGGAACTGAAGAGTCTCATAGTTTGGGGGAGGAACGATCTCCTCAGTCTGTCAGTGGAGCAGGACGGTGACAGCAGTCTGTCGCTGAAGCTGCTCCTCTGTCTGGAGATGACACTGTTTAGTGGATGCAGTGGATTCTCCATGATTGACAGGAGTCTGCTCAGCGCCCGTCGCTCTGCCACGGATGTCAAACTGTCCAGCTTCGTGCCTACAATAGAGCCTGCCTTCCTCACCAGTTTGTCCAGGCGTGTACTTACCGTACGTACCCACAGAAAATCTGAGATCCGAAAAACATCTGTCTCTTAGCTCTTATTTTGAGATTATCACTTATGGAAATGAAGTAGACACCCTAATTCATTGTTTCTTAAACTTTTATTCCTCACGACTCAATCTTGTCCTTCTTAGTGTCTTCAAGACCCAGTCCGTGATGATGGCCAGATTGGGGGAATGGGGCTGAGACAGGGTCCCCCTTGGAGAATCGCCACAAACAGTCATAGCATTTCCCCCCTTGGAGAATTGCTGCTGACAGAGTCCCCCTTGGGCCCCCCTGCAGAATTGCCAAAGATATTCATAGCCTTCGAACCCCCCGTAAGAGACAATTACTGAAGACAATCAGGGAAGAGTGGTGGCTCTGTGGCTAAGGGTCTATGCTGGTATCTGGTTGGTTGCTGGTTCAAATCCCGTTACTGCCAGAAGGGATCCTACTCCACTTGGGCCTTGTGCAATGTGAAAATTGCTCAAGGGATGCTGTACAAAGGCTGACACTTGTGCTTTGACTTCCAAAGTGTGTGCAAAAAGATCATTTCCCCTTAGGGATTAATATAGCGTACCAAAAAATATCATAGCATTTCCTCCCTTGGGACTGGGGCAGGGTCCCTCTTGATGATTCACTGAAGAAAATCCTAGCATTTGACCCCTTGGAGAATCACCAGTGGTGTAGCTAGGGGCGGGCGGAGGGGGCGGTCCGCCCCGGGCGGCACATTTTTGGGGGCGGCATTATTGGCCAATAAGCAGCAGGGTTCGGAAAAATATCACTCATGAATGAAAAAAGTCAAATTCTCTGATTTTCATCCACAAATGCTTCAAAAATCATTTTTAGACGGTCCTTCTGTGACGGCATCAGACACGGCAGTTGATATTTATGAGGCAATAACAAAAAGAAACAGAAACATTATACCGATAATAATTTCTAGGAAGATAAACAACAAATTCACAATGTATAATTTCGTTTCGTTAACAATCCGAATGCGTTCTTGCTCATCCCCACCTATCGCTTGTACACTACACCGGTTCTGGTTTTCGCAGTGTAATTATATTAAACTAATAATCAGAACACGGCCTATCAGTGCGTCTGTATTAAATTCTTGTTTAGTTGATGCTTATAAATAATTGTATGTGAAAAAATATTGCTGTTTCTCTATATATAAATAAATATATGCAAAATGTGTCATAATCTTTCTCCATATGTCATTTTAATTTTCTATTTAAATAGATTAACATATTCAGATACGTTGGAGGGCGGCAATCAAACAATAGCCCAATTGGGCAGGAAACCCAGGGACGTGGCAACACTTGGTAGTGATTTGAACTGGTAGTGTAGGTGAGGCGAGGGCTTGAGGACAAGCTGGCACAGAATGTCAATGACAGAACTGGCTAATTAAGTACACACGTGCAGTTGAGAATTCAGCATAACCATCTTTATTGGCAGCTCCGGGCATCAGTCTACACGGCATTTAGAGGATCTGAGTGCAGGGTGAGAGGGCAGGAAATACAAACGGAAGAGAAAAGAAGTCATTGTGTCCAAAGGGTGGTGGAAAAACCAGAAAGAGAAAGTGCTGGTCAGGTGGAAGCAAGAGAGATGGGCCAAGCAGTACATATGTATCTTATATGCCATTTGGTATGGGATTTTTAAAAGCAGTGTTAATTTTTGTGACCAATGCAATGCATTTTATTTCTACAAATGTTTGGAACGAAAGAGACATAGCAACCGACACAGACACACAGATACACAAACAGGTCAGGTCAAGTTGGGGAGCATGCACTGGTACAGCACATTACTGCACCCACCACAAAACTAAACAGATCGAGATCCTGGTTGGCAACCCCCAGGCAGACACGTGGTCCAGTCCCACCCTCCGGAAATGCCACAGCCAGGTGTTAGGTGGGCGTCCCTTTGGCCTGGTCCAACCATTCAGGTCCTCAACAATGAGCTGGATCACCCTCTGGGAATCGCGCCACATGGTCGTAGTGCCATAGCTGACGCTCCCTCACAATGCAGGTAATGTGCCTCATTTGGGACTCCATGAGCAACACAAAGTCAAACCAGCGGTACTGAAGGATTTTCCGATGTGACACAGTACTGAAGGAGTGCAGTCTTCATCTCAGGTCACGGGATAGCGTCCATGTCTCGCAACCACATAGCAAGTTAGGAAGCACCAGGACTCTAAAGACTTGGACCTTCGTCCTTTTGCTGAGATATCAGGAGCACCACACACCCCTTTCCAGCGACCTCATGACCCCCCCATGCTCTCCCAATCTGTCTGCTGACTTCATAGGAAGAGTCACCAGAGACATGAATGTCACTGCCGAGGTAAGTAGACCTCCCGACGAGGTGGACACTCTCTCCGCAGACAGACACACTGCTGATGGTTGTGCCCAAGAGGTCATTAAAGGCCCGGATCTCAGTTTTTATCAGGACACTCGCAAGCCCAGACACTCCGACTCCTCACTCAGTCTCTCGAGCTCCCCGATCAGAGCCTCCATTGACTCCGCTGAGAGATACACAAACACCCACAATTATTTGTAGTAACTGTGATGCACCGTCTGTTAGAGTGAGAAATGCAATGCATTTTATTTCTACAGATGTTTGTGATGTGCCATCTGCTGGAATGAAAGAGATATAGCACCCGGCACAGACACACAGACACTTATTTGTAGTGATAAAATGCATTACAGCAAATGTATGGGATGGACAGCATACAGGCTTGGGTAGACAAAATTTAATGTCAGTAAATGTAAAGTATTACATGTAGGAGGTAAAAATGTGGGGTTTGAATACACAATGGGAGGTCTGAAAATCGAGAGTACACCTTATGAGAAGGATGTAGGAGTCGTAGTGGACTCTAAACTATCAACTGTCAGTCAGTGTTCAGAAGCCATTATGAAGGCTAACAGAATGTCAGGTTATATAGCGCCCTGATGTGTGGAGTACAAGTCACAGTCTCATCTGGAGTCCTGGGTGCAGTTTTGATCTCACGCTCACCCCTTTTTGTGACAGCCAGAAGCGTGCTGCCTGATTGAGCTGGTGGTGTATGAAGTGTTAAAAGGTATGGTGATTGCAAACACAATTCTGGCCGTTTTTTACAGTCTCTCTTCTCTTCTATTTGTGAGGTCTGTAACCCTCATGCTCCTTATTCTTTGTCGCTGCACTATTTAGGGCGGAGTGGTGGTTCTGTGTCTAAGACTCTGCGCTGGTATGTGGAAGTTCAAATCTCATTACTGCCAGAAGGAATCCTAGTCCGTTGGGTCCATGAGCAAGGCCCTTAACCTGAAAACTGCTCTCTGGTACTGTACAGTGGTTGACCCTATGCTCTGACCCCCAAAGCTCATGCTAATGACATGCAAAATCCCGGGATTAGTATATCAAATCAAATATTACACGTAGTAAGCAAAAATGTTAGGTTTGAATACACAATGGGAGGTCAGAAAATTGAAGGTACATCGTATGAGAAGGATTTAGGAGTGATAGGAGACAAAGTCAGAGAGGTGAGATTGCATTGGTTTGGACTTGTGCAGAGAGGAGATGCTGGGTATACTGGGAGAAAGATGTTAAGGATGGAGCTGCCAGGCAAGAGAAAAAGAGGAAGGCCTAAGAGGAGGTTTATGGATGTGGTGAGAGGGGCAGCAGAAAGAAGAAGAAGTGGACTAGTCACTATCAACTTCCAATCCATTAAGAAGTCTAACAGAATGTCAGGTTATATAGCGCCCTGATGTGTGGAGTACAAGTCACAGGAGGTTCTGCTCAAGATTTATAACACACTGGTGAGGCCTCATCTGGAGTACTGGGTGTAGTTTGGGTCTCCAGGCTACAAAAAAGGACATAGCAGCACTAGAAACGGTCCAGAGAAGAGCGACGAGGCTGATTCAGGGGCTACAGGGGATGAGTTATGAGGAAAGATTAAAAGAGCTGAGCCTGTTCAGGAGATTAAGAGGAGACCTGACTGAAGTGTTTACAATTCTGAAGGGAGTTTAGTACAGGAGATCCAGGCTGTGACTTCATCATTGAGCTCATCAAGAACACGGGAACACAGATGGGGACGCTTGTTAAGGGTGAATGTTACGTAAACTTGAAATACGAATGGAGATAAAACAAAAACGGCAAAAGACACATCAGTGCGCGCACAGCACAAACGCACACCCTGTGGAATGCTAGGCACCATTATGGCCCTGGCTTAACTTAACAAACATCACAAAGACACCAAAATGCGTCGATTCAGCAGATTCCAAGCAGGAGAATGATTGGTTTATCAGTTGAGTTTTCTAATTGTGATAAAAGGTCCGATTGCCAACGATCCAGCGGTTAGTAATGATGCATTTTTATTTGAAATGTCAGTTCCAGCTGTCCAACTCCAGTTTCTGTTACATAAAACAGCACAAATGCGTCAAACAGAAACGTGACTTTCAAAAGGAATATTTTGGCCTCCCTTTGTTTTCACGTTAACATGGACGGCGTTCACATTCAGAGTGGAGGTCTCGTTTTATATTCTCAGGTTATTCAAGGCCATAAACCAGACCCAAGTATTGCCGTGAGGTCCACATCGTCCCCGAGTAGATGACGGCGTGGTGCGGGTGACCTCGAAAGTGAATGTAAACACAACAGAGACGCACCGAAGGTAAAAATGAAGAAAGCCTTTTTTTTTTTTTTTTTTTTTGGAAAATGCAGAATTAACAACAATTGTCCTTTTATTTGGCTGCATGTTCATTTATGTACCCCACAGCTTCTGGTAAGGACAGGCACGATGGAAATTTAAAAATTCTAAACCATTTGTTTCAATGAGTTTAACATCTGAGACTGAAACCCTGTTCAGATATTTTTGCATTAAAACTTTCTTTTTTTTTTTTTTTTTTAAAACAAACCTCCATAGAAATACAGAAATGACAGTTAATAAAGCATCGCTCCCCCCCCGCCACCCCCCCCCCCAATAAATCTTCTTTACATAATTTATCATGAGTAAAAACACTCCACTTCATATTAGCGTGTTGTATAAATTAAGGGGTTTACACAGTAAATTCAGTTAGTTTTGGATAAAGTACATCCAGCTGCTTGAGTTCAGGGATTATTCGACATTCGGCGAGGGGCCGTCTCTTCCAGAGAAAACAGCACCTCGGAGCCTCATCTGGCGATGAAGAAGGAAGGAAGGATGAAAGAAAGAACGTTGGTTTGCAAAATACTTTTTGCAGTCAATACAGTAAACTGCCAAAGACAACTGGCTTTCATTTGCAGAGTACAAAAAATATTTTACCTGTCAAAACAGATATATCAATAATAGATAGAGATATAGATATATCCCATAATACTTTATAAATACAAAACCTGAAGAGATCTTTACAACAGTTACGCCTGTGAAAAATGGTGCCCGGCATGTTAGAAGTATTGCATGTCGTCAAAGACGACGCAGACTAAGCCACTAGGAAACGTTCATCCAGGCGATGGACGACCTGAAATGTCTTCTGCAGACCGTAAACGTTTAAATTATGAGTTGTGGCTTTGCAGTGGGCGCATTTTGACGTTACGGGCTCAACTAATCGTTTCGCTTTTTTCAAAGGCAAATGGGTGCTTGGCTAATACCGCACCTCGCGACTGCCATCCACCAGGTTTTGTGCAAGCCAAATTCATTTACTCAACGACGTTGAGGTCTTTAAAGAAAAGCCAACAAGCAGTTTCGAGGACTTCTGCAGTAACCCTTTTCCTCCATTCCGGTACAAAGAGTTGTGCGGCTCTTTTCCAGTTACGAATGAAGACAATCCCAGCCCTCCAAAACTGCTAGCCCTTGAACAATGGCAGAAAAAAAACGAAAGAACATTCATTCTACACTCTTCATAGAAAAAGCCACAGAATACACTTCTCGTCCGTCCCTCCGAAAACATAATGCTGATTAATCCCTGAAATGTTTGTTTTTTTTTTTCCCCACTGGTATTTAAAAACAAACAAAAATGAACAATTTTATCATTTACAAAAGGAAAAAAAATTACAATTTACATAAAAATGTAATAAAATTAATTCTCTTTTTCGCAGTTCTTTTGTGGCACCTTGTTTTCATTGGAAATATTAGTGTCTGTGTGTGTTTGGGGTGAGAGAAGGCCCAAGGAGGATTCCACGTGATCCTGCTTGTGAGTTCCTTGGAAATGTTCTAGCACAGAGGCAGGTGCTGTTTGAGGATTTCTCTGGTTTGAGGGGCTATTCTCTCTGGAAATCGTATCTGGAACTCAACTATTAAGTCTCCACGTTGGGTAGGGGACTTTGGGAAAGGAAGTCCTTCACCTCGCAGTCTTTTCACTGTTCCCGGTTTAACGATTTCAGTACAAGGTAGAGGAATCACTCTGTTGTCGAGGGTGGGAATGTTTACTGTACAGCCACATAGTGCCTGGAAAAAAAATACACAGAGAGACACACGGTTAATTGTTGCGTACAATCGTTTTGGAGACCATTGAAACAACATTGAATAGGCATACATTTGGGATCTGCCTTTGGACCAGTGCTCCCATGATACTCCACAAAGGTACTAAAGGCATTGATGCCAGCTTTCAGAACTCAGTACCGATACCAAAGCAAATACTGGATAACTCCTCGCACCGACTCTCACAGCAGCCTTCTTGCCTTACCGCACTCTGCAAATCGTTACAAGGAGCGGAACTGGTCCCCCTTTGAGTCACTAGCACCTTCATATTAATATATCTACGTTTAAAGCGCTGGAGGGGGTGAGTTCCCACTCGGCGAATCGAGCTAGATGTAATACGTGTATCTCATCGGAGAGTTTAGGAGTCACAGCAGTTGCAAGTTCGGTAATAAATGACTGAGCGCGATGTGCTTGAAAACCACCATTTACTTCTAGTACCAAAATTAACAGAACGCCGGTACTGGTACGTACCATTTTAAAAACGGACAACCCTAAATTGAACTGACGGGCAATATAGTTAGTTAAGAACTGAACTAATCTGTGTATATATAAAATCCAACGTATATGTCTGTCTGCTTTTCACGAGAGAACTACTTAACGGATTTAGATCGGGTTTTTTTCTATAATTTGCTTGAACATTCCGGTTGATTTTGCGACCTTTCTCATCGCGCTAATAGTATCATAGTTTACTTGCGGTACTGGTTTATTTGCACAACTCTGAGAGGCGGAGGGGGGCGGAGCCCTCCTCACTCACGAGCCAGCCTTGGGGCGTATTTTACATCTGCTTAGCTAGTGAATGAGGGAACTACTTAACGGATTTAGATCGGGTTTTTTCTAGAATTTGCTTGAACATTCTGGTTGATTTTGCAACTTCTCTCATCACGCCAAGAATCATAGTTTGCTCGCAGGAGTGATATACTCTCGCAAATCCAAGACAGAGGCTGCGGGCCAAGGGGAGGGGGAAGCGTGACCTCAGGAGTGGGGAGCCGAGCGGGGTCTTCCTCACTGTCCTGTTTCACTTCTACGCGGGCAGAGCCGCGGGGGACGGCTAGTTAATGATATAAACAAATTCCTTTTCTGAATATGCCTGTTTCGAGATGGAGAGTATATTTGTTCAAAGTAGTTTATCACCTTGGTCTATGATTTCATATCCAACCCAAGTATTTGAACATCACAGTTCTGTTATCTCACACACATTTTATTACGAGTCTTCCTGGCGATTCTCTCCCTCACTGGGCAGTGGTCCGCCACAAGGGTCCTCCTTCTGTCTGCTGAAAGCTCTGCTGTGAAATGGAGCTAAACACGTGTGCAGAGTTAAACTGCCATCACACGTGTTCATAGGTGGCGGATAGGGGAGTGACCTCCAGATATGGAGGTCAGCTGTGAAATAAGCAGGTTAAACCTGATGAAAGAGCAGTCGTGGGCCAATAGCGAAAGGGTGGAATGTGGATGGCACCACACCTGCTTTAAACGCTGCATAAATCCAACGACGGACCAGTGACATCTCTGGGACAGTTTGTCTTTAAATAAACCTGCAGCCGTCACTGCCTTGCAAATGGATGCTTGTACCAAAGGCTACACCTCAGTAGATAACAGTGCCGGTGTCAGGATCCTGTCGGAACACCTGCCTCAGATGGTGAGGTGAATCTTACTGAAGATTCAAGCCAGTGAATATTTTTTACAGTTCATTGGATTTTTACAATTATTCTCCATTACTGATTACTTCAGAGCACAAACATCTCATCTATGGAAGAGCACAAGACATTTGACAAATGAAAGGAGAACATCGAGCCCATCAGGCTGATTTGTTGGGTAGCTAATGTGTCACTTGTGCCAATTGTTTGTCCAAATATAGAAATTTTAAAGGTTGGCAAGGTTTCCACCTTTGGCTGCATGACAAAGGAATTGTCACAGGTTATTGTTGTCCAGTTATTCCATTTTCAGTCTCAAATCCAATCCACTTTTTAACTGAAAGAATTTGGAGCTTTACCGAAGCCTTTCAGAATTCCCAAGACCTGAACATGGCCATTACGTAACCTTCTTTGTTTAAGACTAAAGAATTTGAATTCCCTAAGCCTCCCTTTAGTCTCTGAGGCATTCTGTCCAGAGAGACGTTTGTGTAAATCGAGCCGAGTACCTGGCAGACAGTGCAGGACAAGAACCTAAGGAGATGGGCGTCACTCCACAAAGCTCACTTTTCATGTTGTGTAACCTGTCTGTGTGGTAGAGTAGGGAAGCCACCCATCTGTTGACACATTGTGTCATTCATTTCAGGGTCATGGTGGCCAGAGCCAGGCCTATCCTGGTAGCATCTGGTGCAAGGTAAGAAACATACAATATAAAATAAACTCCACTAAGAAAAGCCTTCACTGAATCCATTTTGTCATTGTACATGAACAGAAACAAATTACAGATATTGCTTATAGTCTGCTATATTCCCCCATAAATCCATCCATCCATTTCAGACTTGCTTAAATCCACTTCCGGAAATTTGCTATATTGGAGTATTTAAAAAAAAAAAAATTAATCAAGGCCAGTAATGCTTTATCCTAACTAACACACGGCTTCACGACCTCATCCACATTCTTATTCATCTAATCTACCTTTCTCAAAACGGTTGGAATTTTCATTTTCTTTTCTGAAGGACGCGGCTAGAACAAGGAGACACACAAGTGGCACTGAAGGGTTACACTTTAGCTTGCTGGCTTTTCAAGTGCGTGTGCGTGCTTATGTGTGGGAGTGTACCGAGGGGCTAATTTTAGAAAGTCTTCTCATTTCACAGAGCCTGTGAGGTAGCTCAAGAATCAGCTGAGGCAATAAATCGCTTCTGGAGGTTGTCAGCTGTGCTGGGTTAAGAAGGGAGCGGGGAGCGAGAAAATGAGTGGGAGGAAGATTAGGGGGTGGAAGGAAACGTAAGCAGGGAATTGAGCAGGGGGCACGTCTTCAGGAGTGCTATTGATGTGCTTATAGGTGCACATAAAGTCATTAGACACAATTAATAATTAACCAGTTGTGGACACTAGTGAAGAACCTTTCTGGGGATGTGGACAAGGCTTGACCAAAACCCTGAATGGGTACTTTGAGAGGGTAAAACCAATACACACCCCACACTCATACCAGATCTGGTTAATTTCATGTGCATATCTCTCAGAAGGAACTGAATTAGCCAGAGTACACCCCATGTGGAGAATATTAACAGGCTAGCAGTTACGACGTGTGCTGAACACTCATTGCCTATTGCTCTTATTGTGCTACTGTCAGCAGTCTGTGGGAGGCCGCAAGTTAGAATCTTATTGTACTGTGTACAGATGACAAGAAACCGGAAATGAATAACCGAGAGCAGCAGTGAATACCTCTGCACCTCCTTGACATTCTACTTAAAACACAGTTGTCTAGGCTTAAAATAAAAATGGTTGGCCTATGTAATCATTGCTGGAAATGTCTGTGATTATACAGTGTTGTCCATTCTTGTTCCATACAGGCTGCCCAACCAAGATAAGAGGTCAAATGTTTAATGTCCAGAATTGCCTCATGTGACCACCAGCAAAAACTCTTGGGAAGAGTGCTCTGTATAAGAAGACACTCATCTTATATATAAACATCTACATGTGGAAGTGTGTGTGTCTGTCTGTCTGTCTGGCCCGGAAGTTAGAGGAGGTGGAGTCGGGGTACAGGCTCCGTCTCCGAGGATACTCAAGCGAGGCCAGAACGTTGGCAAAATGAAACTCCCAAAAGAAAGAGTCACTCGCTTAGCGGCTAATACAGACACGAGGCGAGAACATCAGTTAAACGGTATTCCTTTTACTTTTCCTCCCGCCGCTAATACACAAACAAGGCGAGCACATCGGCAAAATTAAACCTCTGAAGAAAGACAAAGTAGCTTAGCCGCTAACCTCGGCAAAACGGTATCCCTTTTATTTTTCCTCCTGCCGCTAATACACAAGTGATGTGAGCACGTCGGCGAAAGAAAAGCTCCAAGGAGAGAGACGCCCAGAGTACTTCCTTTCATTTACCTGACATCTCTACATTTCTGACGATTTCAATAGTTTCGAGGACCCCGGTCTTTTTACAGCACGGGCTTACACAGCTAGTATAAAACATTAAGCAACAGAGGTTGCAAAGTGGTCACATGTTTAACAGCTACATATGATCAGGGTCTGGGACGGCCTTTTATTAGGATGAGTGTAAGTACTTACTGAAATTATTCCTAGAACATTCTTAAATTTTTGTCTACACACTGGCATACGTCACTCCCCTCTTTAGATCACTACACCGGCTTCCAGTAGCAGCACAAATTAAATTGAAATCTTTGATGCTTGCCTAAAGAGTAGTCAGTGGGTCTGCACACACACACACACACATTATATATATATGGAAACACTTGTGAAGTCCCATACTCCTCCTTGAATGGCGTCTGATGATGCCACCTCTACATGGTTGTCAAATCTCAGCCCTGACTCTTTTCACGAGTAGCTCCTGGCTGGTGGAATGAGCTGCCCACCTCCATCCAGACTGCTGACGACTCCCTCAAGGTGTTTAAATAAGTGTTTGAGGACTCTTTTGTTTGCCACATGTCTGCCTAAATGATTTTAGCTGGAAGGTTTGATAATCAAGGATTTGTAACTCGCTTGTATTTTGTTTCCGAGCTTTTCCCATATGATGAACGGTCCCTATGCTGAAGTTTACTCGATTACGTTGACCTCCTTTGTATGTCACTGTGAATAAAAAATATCTGCTAAACAAATGAATGTAAATGTAAATTTATTGTCATTAAAGGAAGGATTCCGGATTCAGAGGTCTGGCTTAGGAGTATCAGCCCAAAAATTGCTAATTGTTGATAGTGCTGTTTGCTGTGTCCCGACATTTTTCAGGTAAGGAAGACAGGCGTTTCATGGTAAGGTAGCTCTACACGATATTCTCAATAATCATGGTGCCACAGGGTGGTGATGTGTTGCATACTGATTAGCACATGTAGGAATTTCATTGTATGTAACATTAATGAAGCTATTTTTACCCACAAGTGTTGTCTGCTGTTGGAAGGCCATGCATGTTGGGCACTGGCAAGTCACTAAGCATGGCAAAAGTTATGCAGTAGAATCACAGTGAACAGGTTAATTGAATTCTAAGATGAAAACTGAAAATAAAATGGAAGGAAAGGGCTCATAAAAACCTTTAGGGCACCCTACTTCTTCAAAAGTAATAAAGCAAGCCTCTCTAGAGATGCACCTGACACTTGCAGGTCTCCCACTGTAATTAAAGGTTTCCTGGGCCTGCGTTTCCAGCAGAAAGATAAACATTGGAGCAGAGTGCAGAAATATAAGCTACCCTACTCTTCCTGGCTCATGCAATTCAATCCTTTCTGTGTTGAGCCAAGGAAGACCTCTGAGAGAGATGATCCAAGAGCCCAAAATACTCTGAAGGCATTCGAAAAAGTGAATCCAGAAAATGTCTTAATAATAAAACCTGCACTCTCTGATATTTGTGGAAATTGAGATGAACTTTCAAAATGGGGACCTTTTTCAGAGGATGGCCAGATTCCAGTAGGCCTGCTTAGGAAGTGTATATACCTGCCATTTTAGGAAAATGCGATTAATTAGACACAAGGACGGCTTAGCCAACTTAACCAACAAATTGTGCTGGATGGTTTTGTAAATGTGTAAGCTCTGTCTAGACTGAAATACACACCACCCGTGCTCCAAAGGGATTTCCTTAAACTCACCATCCAGTGCAGAATTACTGCTCACAGCTCTTTTTGGGTAAGGAACAGTTTATGCAGTTGAGCTGACCTGATTTCCTCTCGAAGTTAGCATTAACTGCTCAGATGGCCTAACTATGTAAAACTAGGCAAGGTTAAGTTGAGAGTGGGCTACTGTTCCCCCTTGAAAGAATCAATAACCCCTAATTATCAAGTTGATGGCTTAATATCATGAACTTATAAGGGGGCACACCCTTAATTAAACAGGGCAACAGAGTTGACTTTCGACTACACATAATCCTTATCTATGTTCTGCCAGCTGTTTAATAGAGACATTAGGGAAAAAAAAATGTTGGATTCAGAGCAAGCTTATCAAGAGTAAATTTAAGAGTAATGCTTAGAAGCATTTACTAACTTGTTAAAAAATGGAGTGTAGAACTGCTCCATGCAAGAAGTACAAGTAGCTTAATGTGCCACTAAATACAAAGTTACTATGGGTGATTGATGGTGAAATTCTTCTATTTAGATGATCATATTTTTGGCAAAGTAAAATAAGCTATAAACATTTTAATTCCTGCACTTAGTCAAACGCTTGCCTTCTTAGAACTTAAGAAGTTACATAAGAAGTTACAGTGCAAGAAGACCAGTCAGTCATTTAGTGCTTTAATAAGGTTAGTCACATTATTTTTTTTTACCACCAGATCCTATTACTAAAATAATTATTACTTTCTTGCTAAATGTAACATTTTAATCAACACATCATGTGTCCTTTTCCCAGTACAGAAGATCATTTTTCACTTTCTCTTGTGACCAAATGAGGCCCTTGCATGGCTGGGGAATGAGATAATCTCAATCTGACAAGGTGCATGGAATGGCTGACAGAATAGCTGCTCACATCTCCCCCTAGCTGCCCAAGTGTTTTCTGGCACTTCTGTCATTTCTTTATGCTCTTCACCTTTCTGCATATGCGATTGGAAGATCTCATGTTGAGTTTTCAGGGTGGTAGGATGGTATGAGATTATTAGTGGGTTACTGCTGCAGATTTTGTAATTTCATACGAGATTTCCTGCAATCAGTTGATAATAAACAACTAATACAATATATTAAATATATTTAGTATCAACAGGCGAACACTATGCCTAACCATATACATGTTTTCTGAAGCTCCTTCATCGGAGTGGTGGCTCAGAGGTAGGGATCTGCACTGGTAATCGGAAGGTTGATGGTTCAAATCCCGTAAATGGCAGAAGTGACTCTACTCCATTGGGCCCTTGAGTAATAATTGGGCCCTTGAGTAATAATAATTCTTTGCATTTATATAGCGCTTTTCTCACTACTCAAAGTGTTCAGCAATTGCAGGTTAAGGGCCTTGCTCAAGGGCCCAACAGAGCAGAGTCCCTATTGGCTCTTGAGTAAGGCCCTTAACCTGCAATTGCTCTGTCCTGGGTATGACGTTAATCTGCATCCAGCCCTACAAGTAGGCCCTCCAACCTGCAGGGAAAACCGGGGGTGAGGTGGGGGGGATGGGGTTGGTGGTAGAATTGGCACTCCAGCCACCATAAAATACCTCACACTGGTTCCATTCCACCTGAACTAGTGTGGTGCTGAGGTGTCTTAATCTGAGATCCTGAGTTGGTTTGTCATGTGGTGGGTGCAGCAATTCGTTGTATCAGCACCTGCTCCTAACCTCTGTCTGTCTGTCTGTCTCTCTCTCTCTCTCTCTCTTTAACTTTACAGTTTTCAATGGATTTGCACATTTTAGGCCTCCCTGAACACACTTTTAGGGTGATGCCTCTGTGACTCCATGGATAACTCAATAAATGAATCTTTCAATCTCCTGGCATAATTATTAGCATTGCAAAATGCAAGGGAGTCTACTGATTATAAGTTAACATCTCTTCCGCAGATTTTATTGTACAGAAATAACTACATATACTTCAGGGCATATTTGGGAAAGTACTGAGGTGGCAACACGATTTTTACTTTGACTTTGCAGCTAACTTAAGATTTGAAGACGTTCATGGAGCAGTTTTTCCTGTGTATCTGTGTGTATACCTATGTGTCACAATGTAAGACTTTGTACATAAACTAATCATGTGACCCAAACGAAATGTGGCACGGTTATTAGTATTGTAAAATGCTTGAAGTCTATTGGTTCCTGAAAGCAATATTTGCTCATATTGCATACAAAATTAGAAAAGAAAAATATCAATGAAGAACGATCTATCAATTTTCTTAACAGAATATAATGTTATAGATTTCAGTCCATACAGTTAAATACTGGCCTCCAATATTTCACTATTAAATTCAGAGCTTTTATGTGGGGAAAATCATGTACTGAATGTATTCATCATATTTTTTTCTTATTTCTGGAAAGTTTGGGACCTTACCCTCGTTTTTTACTGAATCACAATAAAACGTCAATATTAGATTGATGCAGATGCTGTGGATTACTGTTTAATCTTGACATTTATTTAGGCATGCTTTGTAGTGAATTCCCCCATGAACTTTATCCTCAATGCTTAAGTGAGTACAGCAAATAATCTGTTACTAAAGAAAAGACATTTTGAGGACCTGGCATGCACCAGTTTTATTTTGGCTGTTTATAACCCTAAAATATCTTGATGCTCCATTCCAAATCAAGGTCTTTGGCCTTTCTCATATTGGTGACTGCCTCTAAAACAGTTTACAAGTTCATCTTCCTAATATGTTAAGAAGTATTCTTAGAATAAAGAAATGATGGATGTGCCCTGTGATGGCCACGCAAGCAATTCAGGGCTGACTCCTTTTAGGCACCCAAAGCTGTGAGATTATGGTCTGGCCTCCCATGACTCGTTAGTAAAAGAAAAAGTGACTTCAGAAAAGTGATAGGTGGGATAACTGCAACTGCTTTGTGCAGGATTAAACAGTAAGCATCTTTTTCAATTTATTATGGGTTAGGAAAGAGGGACTGAGTACAAAGTAAGTACTCCTTTTAAAAAAGTTTTAAGGTGGGTGATTCCTATGAGGGCGGCACGGTGGCGCAGTGGTAGCGCTGCTGCCTCACAGTTAGGAGACCTGAGTTTGCTTCCCGGGTCCTCCCTGCGTGGAGTTTGCATGTTCTCCCCGTGTCTGTGTGGGTTTCCTCCGGGTGCTCCGGTTTCCTCCCACAGTCCACAGACATGCAGGTTAGGTGGATTGGCGATTCTAAATTGGCCCTAGTGTGTGCTTGGTGTGTGGGTGTCTTTGTGTGTGTCCTGCGGTGGGTTGGCACCCTGCCCAGGATTGGTTCCTGCCTTGTGCCCTGTGTTGGCTGGGATTGGCTCCAGCAGACCCCCGTGACCCTGTGTTCGGATTCAGCTGGTTGGAAAATGGATGGATGGATGGATGTTTTTAATTAGTCATAGGGTAAGTAATTTTCTCCTTTCCTGTGATGTGCAAATCATCATATTTATCCATCTGACAGCTGGATGTCAAATACTAGTTTAATACTAAATTTCAAGAATATGTACAGTTAGAAATAATCCAAACAACTGATCTAGATCTTACAAATATTTGAATTAAATATTAAGGTACTTGAGATGATGCTCCAATGAAACAACAGGATAACCATTTGTCTTCATATCTCTTTTAAGTCTGTGTGTTTAAAGAATATCTGGTCTACCCTAAGTGCCAGCATTTAGCAAGCGATATCTCCAGTCTAGATGTTACATTTTTTATGCTGCTGACAAATTCCTAAGCAGCAGCTTTACTTGCAAAAGATTTTCAGAAGACAAAAACCTTTGTCTTTTAGCTGCAAATTTATTATTTTGATCATAGCTATAACTGCTGATCCAACAACAATGCTTTTGACTAAAGTCTGATTAAATACACAGCTCTTCAAAATGTTAGGGTGATCTGGGAATCAGGGGACAGACTTGTTCTGTCTCTTTGCACATTCTTATGGGTGACATGTTGGTTCAGTCGTTTAACCTGCTGCTACATCACAGAGACTCATACAGAGAGTATATACTGGCCTTGTTACTCTCTGCATGAAGTTTTCATGTTCTCTCCATGTCTCATGAGTTTTTCCTGGCTACTCGGGTTTCCTTTTCCATCCTAGTAACTGCAGAGGAAGTTGACTGGAAATGCTTATTTGGCCTAATGCGAGTGAGTGAGAGTTTGTGTGCCTATGTTCACTGCAATGGACTAAGGTTCTGCCCACCATCAGTTCTTGCCATTCACCTGATGCTGCCTATGTGGACCCCAACTTTTTGGAAGCCTCTACTTAGTGTTTTAAAAATATCGATGGATGGATGGATGTATGTTTTCACATACTTAGATAGCATCTACCATGGTGGATTTACCTAGCAACAGCCCATACAGAAATTTTAAAATCAATCTTGGACACTTTCACAATAATGTAGACAAAATACTAAACAAACAAATACTACAGTGTAGAAGCAAAAAGTCTCATACCTCTTTAAGACTGATCTTTGCAGTATAGACGACATTGGAACCATCCCTTTTAAAGTGCGGGTGAGACTTGTCTTTGATGATAAAGGCAATGTCAGCCGGGATCTTATCTGGAGTTTCATCACCTTCTTTGGGAAACGTAATCTTTGTACCTTCCTTCCAGCCCCTCTTGATGACAATGTTAAGGATCTTGTCCTCCGTGCGCATTGTCCTGCCATCTGGGTTCAGACGTCGTCGAGTGATCTTCATTCGCTTGGTGCAACCATGGTAAATTTCCTCCAAGGAGACCCGCAGTTCGTGAATCACAGTAGGGTCTTGCACCTTACGCCGACTATGAACAGACTCTGTCGGGTGCCTTCTACCTGCTCCATGATGGAAACCATTGATACCATTGAAGCCAAAGCGTCCAAAGGCGTTGAAGGGATCATCCTCACCATCCATATCAATATCCATGTCTTGGTCCCCATGGTCAAACCCATTGGTCGTGCCTCGAGTGCGTGTTGCACCAAAGAATATATCAAAGGGACTAGAGCCACCAAAGAATGAGGCAAAAGTGGCATGGGGGTCACCATGAAAAGTATAATGGTAGGAATTGCCTTGCCCGCCTGAAGAGCTTCCTCCTCCTGCTTTAAGGCCTGAAAAAAGGAACAAGAAGGAAGATAGTAATAAGAGTTCTTATATTAAACTAACACAATCCTCAAGAACTCCTACCTAGAACTACTGAAACATAGTAACAGAGTATCATCATTTTAAAATTCTCAGTCATGATGAAGACAGAATAAAATTTAAAAATCTTCTTGGACTGTGCAAAGATCCAAAGTGCCCTATTTCATAATTACAGCTAAAGAGCCACAGGGGGCTGCTTTTCTAATCATTTCGTTAAATAAAAGGAGTATATCTGTTTTATAAATAGTTTCTTTTAATGGCAATGGAACCTTGGAATGAGTGGAGTGATACAACTTAATTTTACATGTCTTCTTCTGCTCATAGTTGCCATCCAACTTACTGCTTCTCTGAACAATAATTCATAGCTGTTTACAATCATGTGCACTTATTTCTTGCATTGCTGGTAACTGCATTTGAACCCACAGCTAGTAGAAGACTGCTAATCATGGGTGTTGAACTTTATGCCCACCATCTACTAGAAGCTGACTTTCTGTGCTACTAGTCTGTCAAATTCTTAACAGTTGTCATTATTTTGTGTTCTCCACTCCAGCTAGCTAATCTGACAAATGCAGATGGTCTCAGTGCTTGTTATGAGTCACAGAATATAACCACAGTTGTATTTCTTGATTTAAATGTCAAGAAGAGATGGGAGTTAAAATTATAAGTAGAATGAGTGAGTGTACCTTACAAACCCTCCAGAGCTGGTTCCTGCCATCCACCCTATGCTCCAGTCCCTCAAAAATACACAACTGGATTAAATGATTTGGACAATATATGATGATCCTCAGAAAGTTATGTGAGTTTTAAACAAAACACACACATATAGGTATGCATGCATGCATGCATATATAAATATATGTATTGTATATACATTGTCAGACATGAGCGCTTAGGGGACACCTTCACCAAGAGGGGACGTGGTTGCTAACTCTTTCTCCCTTTTCCTCCACAGTCTCTTCAGATTGCCAGGATGCAAACTGACATCACATCCTTTACATCCTGTGAAGTTGTACCCTTCTGGGATGTCCACTATATAGCATGGCCAAGAACCACAATTGGCCATTTACGTTTGGACCCACAACTGAGTGGGACAGGCCTTCTGCCTGTAATAGTGGCTGCTGCCATTTTTAACTCAAGTCTCATTTTTAAACTTTTAAATGGAGTTCCACCTGGAAGGTTCCCAAAACCTTTATCCTTGTCCCATTTGTTATTGTCACAACATATATGTGTAGGTATAAATTAAATTAAACAGATTTCAGAATACATAAAGATCTTATATACTGTATGTATATAAAAAGGGAAGTTTGGTGGCACAACAGTTTGTGTTTCTGTATCACAGCTCCAGGAGTCTAATTCAAATGCCAGCCTGTTCACTCTCTTGTATCTGTTTTTTCTCCAGATATTCTCATTTTGTCACCCAAATATCAAAGCTGTGCACATTCATTTAATAAAGTACTTGAAATCAGACCTAAATGAGCGAGTCAGTGTGAAAATATGCCCAGAACTGGACTATCTTAGAGTCTGGGGCTAGTTTAGGGCATTGTGCCTGCTGCTGCTGCTGGGAATGGACTCTCCTCTCCATGAACCTACAACTATGTTATGTAAAATGGATAGATGGAGGGATATATAAAAAAAAATCATAATTATCAATATAATCCTGCCAGAGCAGTACAGCTTTGTAGTGATTACTGCTACAACATCACAGCCCTTGAGACCAATGTTCCGTTCTTAAAGTCTGCTACCTATAAGTTAGAACAGTGTAAAGTAATATAGTGTAGTGGATATGGAATTGGAGTCCAAATTACTGTGCTGTTAGTTCAGCTCCCATCTCTCAATGACTGTGTGACCCTGAGCAAATCACTTAACCAAGAGTGTGCTTCAACTATAAAACAAAACTAGTGTATAATGTATTTGTATTTGTAAGACGCCTCTGGTTGGATGTTATTTGCTACAGTAAGGCACCGTATAAAATGAAGGCCATTTTGTGTGTTTGGCATTGAAGGAATAGAATCTCATCCTAATTTGGTAAATGCCTTTCACCCAGTGCTGCTTGAATTCTAAACTGGAAAAAGTAGGATTAAGAAATATAAGGACTTTCTTTGTCTTACTTGTGACCCTAACAGATTTGACTTTCTGACTGCACCTTGTTAATAATAATCATGT
Source organism: Erpetoichthys calabaricus (assembly GCF_900747795.2). Taxonomy (NCBI): domain Eukaryota; kingdom Metazoa; phylum Chordata; class Cladistia; order Polypteriformes; family Polypteridae; genus Erpetoichthys; species Erpetoichthys calabaricus. The sequence continues at coordinate 177,086,328 of NC_041400.2, read as the reverse complement.
ACTCATTGTAACTAAAAACATAAGGGCATCTGATTTTTGATGGACAGCTGTATAGAATTATTTGACATATCATTCAAAACACTGATTTTTATGGTTTGCAGACCTTTTGCACATTTATGATGTGTTAAGTATCCATTTAAAATCTTCTATTTAATGCTGACTGTATGATGCAGGCTAATCATTCTGCCTCACAGAAGTACGAAAAAATTGCTTTATTGCTTCATTAATATTCCTCTGCAAGCTAGTTTGCCTTTCTCATAGTTGCTAAGGGCTCTACATCTAATTTTAGAAACATTATTTGTAGAGTGCCACTGTACTGTAATTTAATAAGATCACAAGAGCAGTTACACGAAAGAACATTTCACGAGTGCATGCGAGTTAAGAAATAAAGGAGGGAACAAGAAAAGAAGGTGTTTCAACACTACCACTCAGCTCTGCTTTAGGAAAATGAATTATAGAAATCCACGGACACCAAATAACTAATTCCTTGGAACATGTTGTGCATAAATTGCACATCGTGTAACATCAGAGGATGTGTTTTCATTTAAAAACCTCACTGTCATTGATTTTATGGTGTAATTACTAACACTAAGTGCAAGCATTTCCTTGTTCTATACACTGCAGTACAATGCTTCACATTGCATTATGTTTGCTAAATTTCATTTTATTTTCTGGGAAAATGACCATGATGAATCAAGAGGGAGAAAGATAAAGCCAAATGCTGCACTAATAACTGCAGCTCATTATTTGGCAATATAAAGCATCATTGCATATAATTTTCATATTCATGTTACATTAAATACAAATGTTTATATTTTGACATACACAGCAGAGTGGCGAGTGCTTTATGTGCAGAGTCTGCACGTTCTTTCCATGTCTGCATTGGTTTTCTAGGGGTAATCCATTTTCCACCCACACCCAAATACAGACGTTAGGTTAAATGAGGACTCCAGACTTGCTTGGTATGAATGACTGCAACTAGAGTAGTGGCTTCCAGGTATACGATTTTTTTAGTTGCATGGATATTACAGCCATGAATAAAAATAAGATTACAATAAACTTCCTTTGATGCCTTAATTTCTGAATCAATTATTTTTTTATAAAAGATGCTTTTCCACTGAACAAAACGATAATCTATCAATTCTTCAGAATACATTTACAAAGTATGCTTTTATAAAAATTAAAACTTGACAGCCAAGGGATGACAGCATAGACACAATCCAGATGGCACTAGATGTCTCATCTCTTAACTCACAACCGGAATGTGGGGCAAAGATCTGCCAGTTTTCCTAGGCATTTTATTCCTAGCAGCTTATTAGTTAGGCATTTTACATTACAAACAGTCTAGCATTGTTAAGGATGGATTCCTGATGGTAAATGTCAAAGTGAAAATGGAAAGAATCTATATATTAGCTTGTTACTAGGTTGCTGTGCTGGATCACAAGGCTGTTAGAAGCTTTGTTTAGCTTAACAAAGAATAATTCCCTAAACAAAATTCCAGTATGTGTAACATTATAAATGAAAACAAAAGAGATTTCTGCAATCCCTTTGTTTTTGGTTTTTAAATATTTTACCATATGTTGGTCACTATTGGGCATTTTTTTTAACTTAACTAGTTAATTCTTGGACATTATTATAGATGTCATGGTGGTGCAGTGATTAGTTACTCGACCTCATAACTCCTGGGTTCATAGGCCAGCCCAGGCACTGTCTGTGTGGAATTTGCAGTGTTTCATCACCGGATACAGTAGTGTGCTCTTCTTGTAACATCCCAAGAATATATGTGTGTGTGTGTGTGTGTATTAGGCTGGTGGTTGACTCTGAATTACTTCATATATGAAGTAGTGTGCGTGTGAGTAAAAGTGTGAACTGTGATGGATAAACTACCAACCTTTTCTATCTCTCCCTCTACTTGTGCTTCTGCATTAGTCACTTACTGCCTGAGATTTAATCCAACAAATATGGAAATATTTTTGCTATTGTTGAGAAGTGAGAAAAGCGCTACATAAATGTAAAGAATTATTATTATTAATATTATGAGTTGTTATGGTTAGAAGTGTCATCTAAAAACCAAACAAAGTTAATTCACTACAATTGGCAACTTTGAGGATCTCTTTGTCTGATTATGCATACTTAAGGTCACATAATAAAAGATGATTATGTGATGATGCAAAAAGATCTGCAGACTTTGTTAACGTTATAATATAAAATGTAGTAAAGCCTCAGTGATTATATTTGTATACTAGTAATCTGCCTTTAGAGGGCACTGTTGTATCATAGTACAAAAAAAAATCCAATAATTTTAAACAGTGTTACCTCATTCGATTCGGAAAGCACACCTTAATTACATTTTTTATTAAATCGACAGTAAAACGTGAGGTGTTAACATTTGACAGCCGCCGTACCTAGACAATTCAACAACTTGTTTTATTGCTGATGTTTACTACACAAAGAGGATCAACAACAAACATTTTTCATAACAGCTCTCATTCAAACTTTACAATAAAACAACATATATATCAGAAACTACAAATTAAAACACAACAATACAATAAAAAGAATGACTTAAAAATGAAAACTGTGGAATATGTGATAAACAAAATTGAAGCAACAAAGACCCAAAATTAAAAATTCAGTAACAAATGAGTGTCACCTTTTTGCATAAAGTTGAACTTAACTTCACCCAAAGGCACAATGCACTAAAGTACAGGCTAGCAAAAAGAATACTAAGTTCTGATTTCTAAAAACATAATGAAGTAACATTATATAATGAAGGATTATATGAAACTGAAGTAGTATTTACCCAAAGTGACTTACTTTTTGTTACACTGGGAGATGCCACAACTGTTGTAGCACAGGGAGGTGTGGTGGTTTGCTCAGGGACACACAGTAAGCAAAGGTGAGAGCTGGACTAACAGTTTTGGAGTTTAAAGCCCCAAGCTTTAGGCATCTATACTACACTGCTTATATAATGCCACCCCCCAGCCAGCAATGTTAAACTATTAGGTGTTTAGACAGAAGGTAACTGTTATGATTAATTTAAATAAATCCTTACTTAGTGACTGAAGCTGAATAACTGTAAGCTGAAGAAGTAGTATTCTATTTGACTGAGCATTGAACATATGCAACTATTTGCAAGGTAAGAAGAGCCTACTGACCTGTCTAAAAGGGTCTGATATATAGTACTGCTAATATTAAGACCTTAAATTATTTAAGAACAAGATAAATCAGTGTGTATTAGATTGAAAACACTGCCAGCCAGGTAAGCTGTAGTGCCGTGTGGTTATGTTCACCATGGAAAGCGCTATAAAAATACAGCTAAAAAAGAATAGCCTTACTTATGAAATGCCATCTCTTGCGAGATTATATTGACAGAATCATCACTTCGCTTTTTTGCTATCGTAACATATCATCCTGCCTACGAAATCTAATTTTAGTTGCCGTTCTGAAGAAAACTCCTTGGTAGGTTCTGCCTCAGGCAGTAAATTTATTCACTGTGAAATTCCCTCTCTTGCTCATTCTTAACTCACTCATTAATTTCAGTAGTGGAAAAAAATATATATCACAGTCTGTTCACTATGCTGATTTTATTCAAGCCCCCAAAAAATTATTTAGCAGAAGTGTTTATCAGTTCTTCAATTAGTTTTAATTCCTGGTTTTCCAATTTTTTAATTTGACATTGCAATGCTCGATTCTGGCCAAACAATATTGAATCATAACTTTACTGCACAGTGCCTTAAGATGAAATTATTTGCAAAAGGTACCATTAAAATAAAATTAGATGGAAAAAAGACGCACAATCACACTCACCCTCCTCACCATACTGATCGTATATTGTCCTCTTCTTGGGGTCGCTAAGTACATCGTAAGCTTCTGCAATCTCCTTGAACTTGTCTTCTGCACTAGGATCTTTATTTTTGTCAGGATGGAACTTCAATGCCATCTTCTTGTAGGCTTTTTTAATCTCCTCCTCATTTGAGCCCGACTGGATTCCTAAGACCCTGTAGTAGTCCTTCCCCATGGTTTCTGTCAGCCAGTGTAGTTATGGGACAACCACTCACACGTCCTAGGAAAACAAGTTAAACAGCAGTTAGTCAGTCTGGCAATTACAGGGAGACACATTCTGCGATGCAAACTTCAAGTCATTTAAGGTCCTACACCACAATGCCTAAATGTTCATCCCCTGCATAACTAAGGTTATGTCATCTTCTGAAACAGAGCAGTGAATGGATCTCAAGTTGTGTCTGCAATCCCGAGTCAAATCTAGGCATTCTCAGACAAGCATTTTGCATATAGCACTGTATTTATTACAGTACAGCTTTTAATTTGCAAAATGCTCCCATGTGCAGCCATTAAGGAAGGGTGGGCACTGGCACATCCAAGTGACCTCACATGGCCCCGACTAAGCTGCCTGCAGTTTTTACCTACGAAAGATCTTTACCAAATTAAGAAATACATTTATATAAACAATGCTGTGTGATTAAAATGCAATTGTCTAGAAAGGTAAAAAAAATCAAAACATTTCCTTTTGTCGTTACCACAAATCAGTATTCAAGTTGAGGTGTCAAAACTCTGTACAGCTTAAAGCACGCGTGTATCTTAAGGTCAAGCACATTGATGTCTTTTTTTCATTTTTCCTAGAAAGCCAGCCCACGTCATGGACCAGCTGACACAAAAAATGATCACAATGCAATTCAGCTGTGCAGATAGCACTAGTCTACAGGAGAAGGCACCACTGTGTTTCTTTCCAATATGCACAGAATGATAGAGATGTACCATTATTTTTTTCAGTACCACAACCGTATCTGCGGTGGTATGCATGTGCTGGGAAGAATGAAATGCAAGTCGGCACATTCATATTTGTATCAGGTACACTGCAAACCTTTTATCCAAAAACAAGAAAATGTTTCAAGTCAAAACCATTTAGTCTGACATGGATAAAAAATTAAACTAAAACAGACTACTTGCTGTTAAAATATTAATTTAATAACTGACTTCTTCAGGTGGTCTAAATCAGCACAATTAGGAGGTACACATTTACTCGAGCTGTTAACGAGTGCATCTGAATGAAAGCGTTTGAAAAAAAAATGTTAATACTATGGGATGGTCTTTCATGCACTGACAAAGATGGCATGAAATGTATGCGGTTAAAACCACACACAAAAGCGTACAATTTCCGAATGTAAAGAAAACGAGTTGAAGTCCAAATTGCGGTTGAGTCAGAATTATTAAAAATACAGAGCGACTGTGTCTAAGCTGAATAAAAATGCTTTTATACACTCAGCTTGTGAAGCGTGGGAAGTAGATGCTTGCTAGAAAAAGAAGGTGGAAAAGCCCATGACACAGGCTCCTGCTATGCAGGAGACTCCGTTCATGGATATTTCAGGCGATTGGAAGACTGACTGGGAAAAAAAAGCCAGTAACACAAGTAATGCTGGAAAGTACGAGATTATGATAAAAAATGTGATTAAATAAAATAGAATATGTGTGAAATATTAATGCAGTTTGCTTCAGCGCAGTATTCTCAGATGACCACCAGCAGATGAGAAAAGAAACACCGGTGTCAAAAGCAGGCTGATTCTATCTGATGGAACATAGATAACATTTTTAAGAAGCCTGTTTCTATTCTTATTAACTCTGTGAATTGGAATTAAGTTCACATTAATTACACACACACACACATACAAAAAAGAGATATTTTAAAATTCAATGAAATGAATGTCTATTTAAGATTACTGCTGAAAACTAGCATTGGTAAATCATACTATTCCAAGTTTTATAGACCAGATATAAAACAATTGGATACAATCTTGCATTTCTCACAATATCACACTATTAGTTTACACTTTTGACTGCCATAGATGAAGACACAAAAAAAACTTAAGAGCCACATGGTACCAGCAGCATTCAAAGTCTATCCAGGCTTTGCACATTAAATAAATACAATGTTACTGAAATATTTACAAACAGATTAAGAAAAAATGAAAATTCAAGCAATTACAAGAAATTCAAAAAGATTGTTCTTGTTTGTATGCATGTTGGGTGCAGAGAAGTATTAAACAGTATGTATGAACATAATATTATGTATGATATTATTAATAATAATATGGACAAGATAACGGTAACAGAATTAAATGCATATCACAAAAAGATGAAGGATACACATTCTTACTAATGTTGCTGGTGCCATACGGTGATTTAAATATTCCAGAATATTAAAGTACCAGTTTTCCGTTGATCCCAATCTCAGTATGCGATTCCTCAAATCACCACCCTGCTCCTGTTAGGCACCAAGGCAGGCTTCCACGACCAGCTAAAACCGTTAAAGGAGGAGGAATTCTTACCAGACAATTTGCCTCAGTCAGAATGCCGGTCAAGTTATATGAATCTAAGTCACAAACTCAGTTGTCCTCTTTGCAATAATTTAAGCCCTGGCTATCTTCGCCTGTCAGCTATAAGCATGTTTCAAAAACGTGCAGCAATTCAGTCTGAAGGTTCAAACTACCTTACCGTGCTCGAGTTTCTGCTATGCTGACTGTCAGACACTGCCTCGCCGCCTGTCAACCTATTCTATACACTCCGCCCACATTTAGCGACGCGGCCCCCTTTCTAAGCACCCGCCTTCTACTCACCAAACTAGGACACACGGACTACACTATCGCGCTTGTGATTGGTGTCTTAAAATATCAATCAGTGATTCGGATTTTCCCCTTCTCTCCCTCCCTCGCAGTGTCCCCGTTCATTCTTCATTCCAATTGGTTAGTTTAATGACGCTCCTTCGAATCAATTGGTCCTCAAATGTGCCAGTCTGCTTTCGGCCCTTTTCGTTGGAGCACGAGAGCAAGGTTTACAATCATTGGCTGGTTTGGCCGGTCTCATACTGTGATCTTAGCAGCGCGTACAGCTTCATGTTTGGCTGAAGTTTTCGGCATTCCTTCAGCGGTGAGTCAGAACCGGAGTCACAGGGAAGCTTCCAGAAACCACGGTGACGACATCAGTAACTCCAACTCATTCACAATTGCCTACTTTGGGACTGTCACGAACAATTACGTGCAGGCAGAAATACCGGAACAGCGGAGCGCCATTCATTTCTTGGCGGATATAGCTGTAGTTAGAACCCTGTTCCGCCGCGAAGCCAACAGTCGGAATCACGGCCATGAAGATGCGAATGCAGAATTCGGTATGCTTTATGTACGTGATTTATCCGAGACCTTATTAGAAAATGTAAGACATTAACACTTTCCTGTCTGTTAGAAAGTATTGATTGGCCTTGTATGTACCTCTTTACGTTATGGTATGGACAGGCATGGACATACAATGTGCCATGTGTTAATCCGTTAAAAAAAAAGACTCAAAATAAATTTAAATAGAAAAGAAAACTGGCATGGGTTAGCAAAACGGCTGTTTCATATATAGGATTGCAGGGACACCTTAACCGTCATGGAGGTAGGTAGCAGGGGCAGGACAGGAGCCACGTTTGGAAGGTCTTTGACTCAAATGTCAGCAGTACATGAGAAGTGATTCAATGTGAAATTCAGAAAATTTGTGTCATTCATATGGCACAATTAGACGACAAACACAAATCCTACTAAATCAAATAAATATTCCCACAGGTGGAGTTCTGGTTAGTGATGTTTTATTCATCATGCTCATCCTTCTACTAATGAATCTGCTTAATCACTTTGGGCTTCGGGGATTAGAAACCACAACTGCAGCACGGGGTCGAAAGTAAGATCCAACCAGTTGGTTCTTTCAATTAAATAACAAATCATGGTCCTGTGAACATCAATGGAAATTAAGAGTTAATAAGAAATAAATTAGAAAAGTACAAATATAAAAGTAACATACTAAAGAACAGCCAGTATGGGTTTATGAGAGAAAGATTCTGCCACAGCAGTCTTTTAGATTTTTTGGAACAAGCCACTGTGATAGTTGACAAAAGCAAAGCATACAACATAATTTACTAGACTAACAAAAAGCCATACCGAAGATTCATTCTGAAACTAGAAGCTGTAGGCATTAGAGGTGACCTGCAACACTAAGTTTCAGATTGGTTCACCAGCAGGAGATGCAGCATTCCTGTCATATATGTACTCTTCATGTGGAGTGAGGGTCTATCTTTGGACCATTACTTATTAATGGCATAGATTTCAATATAGGTAGTAAACTAGTGAATTTTGCAGGTGATACTTAAATTGGAGGAATGGCGTACATTGAGGAGGCACAAAAACAATTCAAGAAGATTCGGATAAGCTTCAGAGTAGGGCAAACGCTTACAAGATGGGAGACACTGTCCTAAAGGATGCAGCTTCTGAAAAGGATTTAGGGGTTTACATTGACACAACATTTTCATAATCTAAGCAATGTGTAGAAGCTCCAAAAGGCAAAAAAATGAGGTTATGAGACCACATCTGGAGTGTTGTGTGCAGTTCTGTTGTCACCATGCTACGAGAGAAACAGAGCAGCACTTGAGGCTGTGCAGAGGAGATCAACTTGGTGAATCCTAGGAGTTAAAGACATGTTTTAACTCTGACAGACCTTGAGAATTAACTTATTTATTCTCAAAGTAGGGGAGACTGACTGGAGGACCTAATACGGGTCTTCAAAATCTAGAAAGGCATTGATAAAGCAGATACAGAAAAATTCTTTTCAACTTAATGGGGGATCACACATTTGAGGATACCGATAGAAATTAAGGGAAGTGAAGCCAGGAAGCACTTGTTGACTCAGAGTTGTGGGAATCTGGAACAAACTACTGAGACATGTATTTGAAGCAGACACCCTGACAACCTTTAAGAAGTATCTGGATGAGATACTGGGACACCTTAACTATTAACTGAACAAATAAGCTTGATGGATTAAATGGGCTTCTCTTGTTTGTCAATTTTATAATGTTCTTATGTTAGAGTATATAAGAACCAGAAAGAACTTTTTCACAAAAAAGAAATCTTGAAATGAGCAAACTCCCAAATCATGTTTTTATATTGGAAACCCTGACAAAGTTTGGAAAACATCAGGTTCAGTTATTGGGCTAACCTAGATATCTGCTAACCAGGTCAACTTGAATAATCTTATCTCAGAAGTAAAATGAAGTTTCTTTCCAAGAAGCCGTCCCTCATTGTAACAGCAGGTGAAAACTGTATTAAGTCAACCCTTTTTAACAACTTAGGCAATACTCAAGCAGATGGGCGTAATTTTAACAAAACTGCAATTTCCCACCTTGCCACTGCTGTTGCACTATTGCTAAGGTATACTGTGGTCCAGTGGTTCTTAAAAACTTTTTTTTTGTGGCCCAATTTTGCCTTTTTTATGTCTTTGACATTCAGAATCAACCCATGGGGGGTCACCCTTTGGATAATTGGCACTGACAGTCATCCCTGGGGGATGAATTGGAGAATCACCACTGATAGTCTGGCCTTGGTCCCCCTTGGAGAATCGCAGACGCACATAATAGCTGTGCAGTGCCATTTACTTAAACTTCGGTGACTGCAGTGACCCATTGCAAGACACTCCTCAAGATATATGTAACCCTTTCCAATTGATTACAATTGTAAATCACATCTCTGCATGACCCAAAATCTGAAAACACCCATAATAGTTTAAGAACTTATGTGCTAGTCCTGCTGTATGGATTGTGGCGTTAATCACGTTTCTTTAATTTTCATAGTAGACCTCTCCAGCGGTTGTAATTATTTGCAAAAAATGCAAAACATAAACATATTACTGACCTACAGATTAAATGGCTGCTTAAAAATGTAATACTGTGTAAGTTTTAGATTTTATGGGACTACATTTTCATTTTGTCTTATTTTTTTGTCAAATTGTTAGTATGGACATTTTAGAGGTCCTGTTTGTGACATGACACCTTCCTAGTCTTTTTCTGCTCATGTACATCTCTGATTGGAAATTTAGGTGAAATCTGAAAAACTTTTGACTTTCTGCTCAGTTCTTACAAGGAACAATTAAAGATTTTTCCTAGTGTACAGTAATCCCTCTTCCATCGGGGGGGTTGCGTTCCAGAACCCCTTGCGAAAGGTGAAAATCCGCGAAGTACAAACTATATGTTCATATGGTTCTTTTTATATATTTTAAGCCCTTATAAACTCTCCCACACTATTATAAACATTTCCCGCACAATTATACAGCATAAACCCTTTGTATTCTCTTAGATATTAGGTAAGACTCGTTGAAATTATGTATGTAAACACAGTTTATGTACAGTAAAACCTAAATATTATTTTAAAGATATTGAGCGTCTCTGATATCACATATGTTACAGCCATTACGACAGACAGGCCACCAGCAATAAATATGTACAATGCAAGAAAAATTGTATACAGTAAAATGTGTGTACAGTGACACTAAACTATGTACATGTAATAAGTACTGTACGTAGATAATTAATTATGGTTACTCACCAACAATGACACGACGACTTGTCCGATAACGATGAGTTTTAATTTTACTGCACAACAAAGGAGAGCGTTACAGCTCTTCTAAAGGAGCCTCTTCAGGCGACTGTGTAGCACCACCGTTGTTCTTCTTCCAGCACTCTTCAATCCAAATCCCTAAAGCAGATTCCATCCAGACTACTGCCTTATCACGTCCACTTGCAACTCGTTTTGCGCCCTGGTTAAAGGACACTGCGGCCGTAGATCTTATATGCTTTTCCTCCTTTTTAAATAAAAAGAATCGTGGACTCATTGATGCTGTAATGGTGTCCTGCAGCGGTGTAGCTGTTCCCTTCCTTCAACATATCCAAAATTTTTACCTTTTGTGCAATCATTTGCATTTTCTGTTGGCGCTTGGACACGGCCCCAGTAGCAGGAGCACGTTAATGCTGAATGAGTGAGATGAGACTTCCTGGTTAATGCAGCACTCCGTCGCTAAACCAATCAGCACACAGGAACTTAACTGCATGCTCTGATTGGGTAGCTTCTCAGTCATCCACCAATAGCGTCCCTTGTATGAAATCAACTGGGCAGACCAACTGAGGAAGCATGTACCAGAAGTAAAAAGACCCATTGTCCGCAGAAACCCGCGAAGCAGTGAAAAATCCGTGTTATATATTCAGATATGCTTACATATAAAATCCGCGATAGAGTGAAGCCGCGAAAGTCGAAGCGCAATATAGCAAGGGATTACTGTACATGAAAGCCAACAGAAACACATTACTTGAATAATGCATTGTATCAAATACATCACAACCATAAAATACCCTTTCTTGATAAGCTGACCAATTATTATCTTCTGTAATGAAATAAGGTGACGAAAGACCTCATTCCAGTGAAAATAATCAATAAAGTTACCTCTAAATTTCTTGTTTTGGGATCTCCAGTATAACATCTTTCAAATAATGCAGTTGAAGCAGAAGCCTTGAAAACTTTTTAAAAACATCAGACTAAGTAGACAAGCGTCATGGCCCGAATGTTCTCTTGTTTGTCAGACCTCTTTCATTCTGCTGCATGTGGATACTTCTACTTTGAAAGGTGTTCTTATATGACATTTCTTACCTGGGAAGGTTTTATTTCCAATTTTTTCCATGTAACACAAGACTGCAGCATTAGGGATTTCTGACATAGATTAGCAGTGTTGGCATTTCTCTTATTACATTTCTGATATGAAAGACACTCTATAGACACACACAGGCATATCCTCGGGCAGCAACATTTACTAGAAGACACCAGTAGCTGCTTAAGGGCAGAAAACAAAAGCTTTATAGAAATGTTACTGAATTTTCAACAGTGGTAGTTGATACTAGTAATACTGTTTGAAAACATAAGTAATGTTTTGTTAATAACTCTGCATTTAAGAGATAAGGGCCCTGAGAGTTAATGCTCTCAAATATATAATGAGGGCATCCTAGAAATAAGTGAACTCACCTACTATGAGGCGAATAAGCTAAGAAGTAGCAATATCAAATTTTATAATAGTAGGAGATCCATTTTAGCTGGTTCAGAAAAAAGGATGGAAGGATGGTCAAATCATTCTAATAGTCTTTTAATAATCCATCATAAGGAAATTACACACAACACACCTTACTGCGACATTTCAGCACTGGGGACTATGGGACTATGGGAATAGCTTAAGACTGCCAAGAAATTTTCTGGCATTTCTGAGACTGTACCAAGTGTTCACAAGTGCTGTAATTTTGTCATTATAAATATCTGATTTGTATAGTTTTATTATAAGGTTTCTAATCCTGCCAGATTTACAATGTTCAGTTTCATGGTTTATTTTGCCATATTTTAAATGGATCCCATTTTATTTTGTCATATATTATTTTGTTACCTCCCCAGATCTGTAATATGGCACAATCTGTTCACTCTGCAAAGACTCCTGTTACGTTGGCCTCCCAAAGGTTCATATATAGTTGTGATTTTGAAGGCAGTAAATATAAGCCCATCTTTCTCGGTTTTAATTCTGCCTGCACTTTTATACTGTGTTAAAAACAGTTTTCTTACTTTGTTTAATCTTTGCCTACATGAAGGAATCTGACTGTACTCTATACACCTATAATGAATCAATAAAATATTTCATCTATGTATTTTCAAACCCTTGGAGCCTGAAGCTTAGCCCAGTCAGCATCAAACATTAGGTAGAAATGAGAACTGGACAGACCACATTCCTGTACCAGTCCAGTTTAGACTTGCCAGTAAACCTAATTATTGTGCACGTCATTCTTATGTGAGTGGAAAACCCATGAAGACACAAAGGAAATGTGCGCAAAGTGCACACAGACAGTAAATCAGCTGGACTACACCACCGTCATACCATATGTATGAGTGTTGATTGAAAATTGTGGCGCCTGTCCCTGTCATTCTTCATATGAAGAGGTTTTTGAGTTGGGAAATTTTTCCTTTTTAAAATACCTGCCTTTATGTCCTATTCACGTCTTGCAGCACTCCAAGACATTTTCAGACACAATTATGTAAAATTCTCTTCAAGACAGCGGCTGTAGCTTTTTTACCTCTTTATCAGATAATATTTTGTTTCTGCTATTTCGTTCCTGTATTGCTTCCACCAACACTAGGGCTCTGCCATTGTGCTGCTCATTGTGTCCGTTTCACATCCCTCATTTGGCATTTCAGAAATCTATCGACCAACTTTCTGAAGCGTTCAAGCAGTTGCATCTGTGTTGCATAGTTCAAGTCACATCACTGATAACTGCATAACAAAATAGGGGTTAAACTATTGTGTGTGACAACTTTAAGGAATATTCCACCCAAAATGATCTTATAAAAAAAAATCTTGGAAGGCTTGGGAGGAGATGATACGTGATTTTCTTGGAGACACTTTAACAACACTTTAACTTGCCGTGAGACAAGGCAGTGAGACAAAAAGACATCTGCTTCACAGGCTTTTAAATGATCAACACAGAGCTTGGCAGCAGCAAGACAGCAGCTGATCCGACCGCATCTCCTTAGCGTGCATTCAGCCCCCCCTTCACAACGTGAGCAGCAGAGACGTGAAGAAGTGGCTGGCGCACAGTGCGCCTGGGGGGAAGGGAAGTGGGTGGGTGAGCGAAGCAAGCAGGGGGCATAGCCCCCTAGTGTTTTTTTTATGTTACTTACCCTGTGTACTTTGTAGTGATGGCTGAGAATAATGTTTAATCTCATGCTTTTGTCCAGAATTTAGAGAAAAAAAGTTTGTGATATAATACAAGCCAATAATGACCAGTTCTGCCCAGCAGCAAACAATGTGAAAAAAAGTCCATGGGTTAAAGAAAAAACAATCACACTTCACTCATGTCACATAAGTCACATGTCAGCTATACACTTGTATGCTCAAAGTGTGCAAACTACATGATTTGCTTTTAGAATATTGTTGACTATTTATGGTACTTCTGAAAAAATGAGCATAAATCATAAGCAGGAAACGTCCTTTATGAATTAAGACAAGACAAGGTGGATCTTACTTGGGGTAAGTCACATATACCGAAAATTCTATTTGGGTGAAGATTTCCTTTAAGGAAGGCACCGTAATCAGCCCAGCTTCTGGTCTACACTCACAAGACATTTGACTCCTTCACCATTATGCAGTCAAACCGTACCCAGGATTTGTACAGTATAGCCAGTCTAAAAACATTTCAGTTAGTGCGAGTGTATATATGCAGTATACCTGTGTGTATATATATATATATATATATATACTGTATATATATACACACACACACACACTAGGGTGCTTTGCCCCCCACTCGCTTTGCTTGCCAACCCCCCGTGCCAGCGCTATGCGCTAGCCTCTTTGCCATACTGCTGCTCGTGTATGGGGTTGCGGATGTACAATTTAAACAGATTTTAATTTTCGTTTGAAGTGTTACATTTGCATTAACGTTATGTATAACTGTCTGTGATTGAACCAGACGGTGTTAACGGTTGTAGATATTCTTCATGATATTGTAAGTTGTTGTTTTCATCTTCCACACGATCACCACCAACTGTTTCAGCATAGTCTATTGATACGCATTTAACCATTTTGCCGTGTTACAGATCGACATTTTTAGCGTAAATTCATTTGACTTCCTTGTTTCTCAGTGCTAGGATTGCCCGTGTACTCATTTTTTTCTGTTGATAACCCTTCGTGATGAAATTCTTTAATAAGATTTGGACATAATACGTTTTCTTTAATTGGGAACTTAAAGTGAGGAAAACATTAAAAGCTGTGAGCGCTGGAAGTATGTCTGACAAAAGCATTCACAAGACTGAGAGGTGAGAGTACCGTGGTCTTGTTTAAAAATGATTGATAGGAGGGTGTGACTAGAAAGAATCTCATAGCAATATTCTTGTCTTGCGGGACTTATAAAAATAAAGAAAGAGAGTTTAGTACCTCACCTTTGTCCCCTGGCACGGTACGCTACGTTGCTCGTTGGGTCTTTAAGCGGCTCCCTATGCGCTCGTGCGTGACGTGACCACCCCCTCAGCCCAGACCCATTGGGTCGGGTGGCCCGAACCGAAAGGTCGTGAACGCGGGAGAGAGCATCAGTGTTAGCCTATAGGTTGCCCCGGCGATAAGTGATGGTGAACTTATATGGCTGCAGGTCTAAAAACCACCTGGTGACTCGAGGGTTTGACTCCTTGTGAACAGCTATCCACTGGAGGGCGGCATGATCTGTCACCAGGGTGAACTCTCGACTCAACAGATAGTACCTCAGATGAGTTATGGCCCACTTGATGGCCAAAGCTTCCTGCTTGACTGCGGCATACCTTGTCTCTCGGTCCAGCAGTTTCCGGCTCAGGTAAATCACAGGGTGTTCGACACCGTTGATGGTTTGGCTCAGCACGGCGCCTAGACCTGTGTCCGAAGCATCGGTCTGGAGGAGAAAAGGAAGAGAAAAGTCAGGAGTTCTCAATACCGGTGCCATTGTCAGAGCCGTCTTTAGGTCACTGAATGCCCGTTATGTTAAGTCATACCATACCACATGAAAAGGGGCCCTTTTCTTTGTTAGATTTGTCAAGGGTGCGGCTCTCTCGGAAAACCGAGGTACAAACCGGCGGTAGTAACTCGTTAATCCTAAGTAAGCTTGCACTTGTCTCTTGGTTTTCGGACGGGGCCATTCGTGGATGTCTTTAATTTTTGAACACTGTGGTTTCACCAGTGCCCGCCCCCACCCCACCCCCCGGGTAGCCTAAGTATTTGGCCTCGTTCAATCCAAAAAAACATTTCTGGGGATTGATACGGAGCCCCGCTTTCGCCAACGTCAGGAGGAAGGTGTAAGCCTACAATACATGCTCCTCCCAGGTGCCGGAATAAATGACCATGTCATCGAGGTAGGCGGCACAGTAGGACTGGTGGGGCTTTAGCACTCTGTCTACCAGACGCTGAAAGGTCGCTGGCACCCCGTGCAGTCCAAATGAGAGAACCTTGTATTGCCTGTGTCTGCCTGGGGTACTGAATGCTGTCTTTTCTCATGCGGATGCCATTAAGGGAATTCGCCAGTATCCCTTAGTCATATCAAGAGTAGTCAAATAACGTGCCGTCCCCAGTCGCTCAAGGAGCTCGTCCACATGGGGCATTGGGTAGGCATCAAATTTGGAGACTTAATTAAGACGCCGAAAGTCATTACAAAATCTCCAAGAACCGTCTGGCTTAGAAACGAGGATGATGGGACTGGACCACAGGCTGTGACTCTCTTCGATAATGTCCATGTGCAACATCTGTTGGACCCAGCTCCACCTCGGCACGTTTTGCTTCCGGGAGGCGATAGGGCCATTCTCTGACTACCACCCAGGGTCCGTCACGATGTCGTGCTCAATCAGCGAGGTGTGGCCTGGTGCCTCACTGACCACTTCCGGGATAGACAGGATCGCACTTTCCAGCTCCTGTTGCTGGTGGGAAGTCAAAGTGGGAAGTCAAATTGGGGCTGAGGTTAAGGTCTGATTTTTTTGATTAAAGGGAGAGGGTTGGACCGGTGAGATGGTGGTTTTCCCTATCCCTCCACGGTTTCAACAAGTTAACATGATATACCCTCTCACTCGGTCGACGATTCGGTTGTTTCACCAAATAATCGATGAGCCCTTTTCACTCTATAACCTCGTAAGAGCCCAGCCCATGGGCCAGTAATTTTGAATGGGAAGTGGGCACGAGTACCATCACTCGATTCCCTGGCTGGAACTCCCGGAGGGAGGTGTTCCTATTATAATTCCGCGCCTGCGCCGCTTGAGCTCACGACATGTGTTCCTTTAGGAGGGGTTGGATTTTATCCAGTCTGTCGCTTAACTGTGTGATATATTCCAAAATGTTGGTGGAGGGAAGAGCCTCCCCTTCCCAACCCTCATTTAGGATGTCCAAAATACCCCGGGGTTGGCGCCCATGTAAGAGTTCAAAAGGGGAGAAGCCTGTGGAGGCTTGTGGCACCTCCTGATAAGCAAAAAGCACTAGGGGTAAAAGTTGGTCCCAATTCCTATCGTCCGCGCTGACTACCTTGCGGAGCATCTGTTTAAGGGTTTGGTTGACCCTTTCCACTAATCCATCTGTCTGAGGATGGTAAACAGACGTTTTAAGATGCTTAATATGGAGTTACTTGGCAAAATCCCTGAACGTCTCCAAAGTAAAAGGTGTACCTTGGTCTGTAAGGACTTCTTTAGGTATACCCACTCGGGGAAAAAAGCTCTACCAATTCCTGTGCGATATTTTTAGTATTAGCGGAGCTCAGGGGAACCGCCTCTGGGTATCGAGTCGCGTAATCAACCATAACTAATGTATATTTATGGCCATGGGTTGAAGGTTCTAGAGGGCATAAAAGATTGACTCCGATCCTTTCAAAGGGAACATCGATGAGCAGAATCAGAACGAGAGGAGCATGGTCACTCCTAGGAATCTGACGTAGCTGACACTCCGAGCAGGATTGACAGAAACATTGGGTCTCCTTGTTAATTCCGGGCCAATAGAAATAGATGCCTTGACCATCCATAATCGACCCAATTTAGCTTTAGGAGTGGTATCTGAGCTACGGCGTTTACTTTCCAACCAGTCTCGTCCTAAAATAACTGGAAAGGGGGGCTCGGGCAGTACAGCGATGAGCAGTTGTTTCGGTTCACCCTTCCAGGTTATATAACATTTTGCGGACCTATATGATCTGGTCTACCCATGCACACAGGTTACGCTTGTTTGTTGAGCTACCCACTGTCGCGGTAGGACATAATGGCGAGCAACAATGGTAATGTTACTCCCAGAGTCAAATAACACCACAACTGAGTGCCCATTTACCAACACCACTCCCATATTTGGGACAGCCAGGGGATAAGACAGAGCACAGTACTTCTCTCCTTTGGCCCAAGTGCAGTCCATTGGCTCAACATTTAAGGGACAGGCGGTGAGGATATGCCAGACCTCGCCGCACTTGAAACAGTGCAGTGTGCTGGCACTTTCTCCTTGTGTTTAACCGGAGCCTCTGTAGTGCGACAGGTGGGCTCGGGGGAAGCGACACATCCCTGTCAGACCCCGCGAGCAGACCTCTCCAACCCCCTGACTCGGTTCACCACTAGTTGGCGCTCCAGAACCTCCAGAAAGCTTTTCATATTCTTGTATGGATGTCTCCGGACCTGCTGGGTAAGGTATTCTGGCATGGCGTTTACGAACCCCCACCTGTTCTATCCGGCCTTAGCCAGCACCCCATTTTGCCCCAGAATTCGAATGCCTGGGCCCTGGCAGGGCGATTGAGGTCAAATTTCCTGTGCCGCTATTCCCTCGCCTGCTGGCCCGATGTTACGCCGTAGCGATTGAGGATCTTTGCCCTCAGGAGGTTATAGTTAGCAGCTTCCTCCTCAGGGAGGTAATGAAAGGCCCGCTGTGCAACGCCCTTCAAGTACAGCACCAGTATGAACGCCCATTCCGCCCTTGGCTACTGATTCCGAGAGGCAGTCCTCTTGAAAATCATCAAATAAGACTCTGTGTTGTCCAACTCCGAGAGCGGAACGTTTGGAGGAGGTGGAGGCTGTGTGGGCTCCAGTTTTACCACTTCTGCCATTGCCAGCCGTGTCTTGGTCTCCGCCAGCTCCTGCTTCGTGGCTGCCTACTCCAGCTTCAGAGCCTGGAACTCAGTCATCATCGTCGTCAAGACTGTGTTTAAGTCCTGCCCTTCCAACATTCTTCGGGCTCTATATCCTGCCTACTACGCCACTGTAATAAAGCACAAACAAGCGTAAAGGTTTGGGGTTTCCGGCCCCATATACTGTGTAGAACTCATGGTCAGTGTTCACTCTTACAAGGTACAACAGACAATCATGGTACATGCAGGGGAACAATTTATGGGGTGGGACCAGAAACAGGCAGACAGAATGCTGGGAAGGAACCGTGGTGGTGGATGGGATTCATGACGTCATCAGAAAGGGGCCAGAGGGAAGGAAGGAACGTGGAAGTGGCTGGGTTTTGTTAGGGAGTCCTGGCGAATTCAAGGCGGTGGAGCTTCGTTCTTTATGTGGAAATAAAGAGAGTTTAGTACCCATCCTTTGTCCCCTGGCATGGTATGCTACGTTGCTTGTTGGGTCGTTAAGTGACTCCCCATGCGCTCGTGTGTGACAATATATATAAATACACACACACACATGAAGGAGTACCCAAAAAGAACCAGAATTGAAAAAAAAATATTTTAATAATTTATACTTTCTGAAACTTTAGTCTCCTTCAAAGTCCTCTCCATGTGAATGAATGCACTTGTCCCAACAGTTTTCCCACTGCTGGAAACATTTTTAGAATCACTGAAGAGAAATGTTGTTCAAAGCCTGCACCGATTTTTCTTTGACTTCCTCCACATTACAAAAACACTTTCTTTTGAGTTCTTTTTTCATATGCGGGAACAAGAAATAGTCGCACGGAGCAAAGATTAGGCAAGTAGGGAAGGTGGCAAGAACTCCAAGACACACAAGTCAATTCAGAAATCTCTTTAATAGTCTGGCGACGATCTTCATAAATTGCGTTGCGAGCGTTTTTAAGATTTTCATCATTCCTAATTGTGGAAGATCGGCCAGATCTTGGTTGGTCTTCAAGTGACACTTCCCCTCGTTTGCAATGCGAAAGCCACTCTTAGACCTGTGTTTTACTTAAAGCTTCCTCTTTAAAAGCAGTTTCAAGCATCACTACAGTTTCTGGAGCTGTTTTTCCTAAGAGAAAACAAAACTTAATGCAGACATGCTGTTCTTTATGATCACCCATCACAAAAATCACAGGACATGTTTATTGAGCACCAAGAAACACAGACATAGAATGGCGTATGAACAACACAGAACAACGCCATTTGGCAGACTGCCACAGAATAATGTAAGTATGCTACACCTAGCGGTGAAATTCACAACTAAGTCTAGATTACGCACCAATTACAGATTCTGGTTATTTTTGGGTATCCCCTTGTGTATATATATATATA
Organism: Erpetoichthys calabaricus; assembly: GCF_900747795.2. Taxonomy (NCBI): domain Eukaryota; kingdom Metazoa; phylum Chordata; class Cladistia; order Polypteriformes; family Polypteridae; genus Erpetoichthys; species Erpetoichthys calabaricus. Next base: position 177,066,464 of record NC_041400.2, on the reverse strand, counting down.
TATAGACATACGGTATATATATATATATATAATAATATAAGTCTATCTATCTATCTATCTATCTATCTATCTATCTATCTATCTATCTATCTATCTATCTATCTAGTAGCTCTACCACTCGTTTAAGACAGGTTGAAACCTAAATAACGTAGACTTCAGCTTTAATGTTTGCAGTCCACCATCTATTGGAGTGTATTTTGTAATGCATGTAATACTAAAGTGCATTGCATTTGTCGTTCCAACAGATGGTGCATTATGTTCATAGTAATAAAGTGCATTATTACAAATGTGAGTGATGCGCCAACTTTTGGCATGACAAATGCAATGCACTTTATTACTACAAATGTATGTGAGGCTTAACACACTGGAATTGGGAATTTTCTGCTATTTTTCTGTGCAGATCCTCTCAAGGTCTGTCAAGTTGGATGGAGACAATCAGTGCACAGCTATTTTCAGGTCTCTCCAGTGAGGTTTGATTGGGTTAAAGTCCAGGCTCTGGCTGAGCAACTCAAGAACAAGCAGAGAGTTGTCCCTAAGTCACTCCTGTGTTGTTTTTGCTTTGTGCTTAGGGTCATTGTCCAGGTTATGAGCAGTACCCTGTTTCCTCCGAGACATAATGCTTATGTTGGTTTTGTCAGACCAGAGAATTTTGTTTCTCACAGTCTGAGAGTCCTTTATGTGCATTTTTGCAAACTCCGAGTGAGTTTCCATGTGTCTTTTACTGATCAGTGTTTGCATATATTTCATGTGTGGATATGTGTATCAGATTTAAAATGTATTAGTAGTAGTACTGTATGTATTTCTGATTTGGTAGTTCAGGAGGACAGCCCAGTTGGAGTCCTTGGGTGCTGCCAGATGGCAATGCTGGCAGAGGGCTTCCCTGCTTCAAGGGGCTTCAGCTTGACCTGGAGGTGCTTCATGCCTGCTATGTTATGGCAGCTGGGTCCAGTATAAAAGAAGCCTCCTTACCTCACTCAGGGAATCAAAATTGGGAGGAGTGGAGAAAGAGACAGGGATTCAGAATTGTGTACATTGTGGAAAAAAAAAACCTTTATTAAATGGAGTTTATTCCAACAGTATTTATCTATTATATAATAAAATGCTAAGGTCTGTGTATGTATGCCCAGTACCTCAGAGCAGTCTGATTGGTCGGTATGACTTTAGTGTGATTGGTCAGTTTGGCTTTGATGATGCAATCAATAGAGGAAGTGAGAGTGTGAGACAAACAAGGAGGAGCAAAGGCATATATGAGGCACGCTGAGAGAGTCGCCTTCAAAGATAAAAAGCATCCAAGCTGACAGGAGGTATGAAAGGTGCGTTGATAATGAGTCTAAGAAGCAGGCCTTACGGAAACTCACTCGAGAAAGGGAGCTCTGGGTCAAGAGAGGTTCAGACACATGCATATACCAAGGAAAGTGCTGAATGTACACATACAGCAAGAGGGAGCAAATATTATAAAATTATTTTTTGCCTGTCCTTGACATTTATCGTGGCTAGTTGAGTGTATATAGCAGGAAGTGCCCTAAAATGGTGCACCAGTTCACCACTGGATACATGCTAGTTTGTCACTGTGCTCATCTGCATGTCTCTTGAGATGTGAGAGGAGAACTTGCAAAGACAAAGGTAGAACATGCAGATTAAACGCAGATTTTCTTCAGGAGCTGTGAGGCAGCATGGTTAACTGCTTTGCCACATAGCAGGGTTCAGTTCCAGATAATTCCCATGCATTTGATGTACATCAGAGTAGGTGTGAGTGATGCAACATCAGACTCTCATAAGTGGTAAATCAGGCTAATTGCTAATTATCAAAGCTGTGACAATCCATCACTTCCATTTCCGTAATTAAGAGTACTTTTTTTTCCCCTCATTAAATCTTATTAAAAAAAGGAGTGTTGCAATACGTAACACATGTGTGTGCCTCGTGTCTGCCTTTCACACAGGAGACAGACACTGCAGTACATTTCAAGTCAAAGCTTCCTGTTAAAAAAAAAAGAGAGAAAGAGAGCCAATTGGAAAAGAGCTGCAGCTGGGATTGTCCTTATAAAAGGAAGCATCGACATATATGGCAGATTGTCGGTTCTCCAGACTAGACTATCACAGAAAATTGGTTCAGCCCTACAACTGCAGGCAAGCATTCCAAGAATAACAAAAAAAAAAAAGAAAAAAGCTTGAAAAAAAAGACTAAATGAGTCATCTGGTACTGAATGTAACAAGTACAAATGTTTCATGCTGCTCTATCAGTTCCTCCTCCGTGTGCACTCAAATGCCACACTTAAAGCGGTAGCCTGCTGCATAACGAGAAGCCGTTAAAGGTTGCCTCTGTAGTACCAGGTCAATCCCTAACCTTTTTCAAGGTACCACAGATAAATCACAGAATGAAGGTAATGTGCATGTAATGCTGTCTGTTAATGTTCTTTTCCTGTTTTTAGTGGATATTTTCCTCTTTTTCCACCTCTCACCTCAATTTAAAAAGACCAACTGAATCAGTGCCATATGATGCTCAGGGCGGATCAACATGCCCCTCTCTCATTTCCAATGCAGAACGGTTTGCCTTGCAGGGTAGGTGATTGGTAACGTGGGGGTAAAAAGCTGAGGAGATATAATTGCTGGCGTAGTGTGACTTTTCTATTATGCATATGTATGGAATTAAATTTGGTAGACTCTTTGGCCTTGAGATGGTGGTTGTCAATAGCAAATATTCTTATTTTGGTGCATAAACATATGTCAGTTAATTCAAATTCTATGAATGAGAGTTTGGAATGGTGCTTACAGTTAACTTGGGGTTAGGGGTAGGGTTAGGTTTGTTTAGCTTTTGGACAATGACCTGCTTCTGAACTCTGTCCTTGGATATGTCCCATTGTCCCCATTCACATTCAGTAAATGATTACATACCCCGCCCTGTATTTTGATTTCACCTGGAGGCCGGATGGCCAGGCAGTGCTTCAGCCCCAGAATCCGTTTTCATGTGATGTGTAGCACCCAAATACTCATGGTGTAGTAGCACATTAAGGCAATGCTTACTTATATGAGTTTGTCATGTAAAAGGAAACACAGAGACCAAGATTATGGGTTGGGGATTCCGTCCCCGTATACTGTAAATTGTTCTGTAAGGAATTAGTACGGTCAGTCATGGGTTACACACAAAGACAACCAATAGGGAAAACACTGACATTTTGTGAGGTGTGAACGGAAATGGGAATGCTGGGAAACGGCACACTGAGGGTCTTGGGATGGTGGTGACGTCAGTGGAGAAACAGAGAAAGCGAAGGAACCCGAAAGCGGCCCAGACATCTGGCTAGGGTTTTGGAGACAAACTCTAGGGGATGTTTTCTCATCTTTCCTGTTAAAATAAAGAGAGAGCGGTTAGTACACCGCCGCAGTCCCGTGTTTTGCGATTTTGCGCTGCTCGTCTGGTCCATTAGCTGCTCCCTAGTCACTCGTGTGTGAAAATCATTACTTACAAACCTGAGCGCACATTGAGATCTCAAGATGATGGCCTACTTGAAATTCCAAGGATTAATAAAAAAAACTGAGAGTTTGAACTTTTAGTTACAGTGCCTCAAAGCTGTGGAGTCATCTACGTTTTAATATAAGAGACCTTCAGTCTCAGTTTTTAAATCCCGGCTGAATGACTCACTACTTTAGTCTAGCATGCCCTGACTAGAGCTGCTGATTAATTGTGCATACTGCATTTCTGCTTGTTAGTCTTGTGTATAGAAATGTAAGTATCACAGTATTTTAAAACCATTACTAACCCTCCTCTCTTCTGTTTCTCTTTAGGGTATCTGGATGTGGACCCTGGTGCTACTTTTCTACTGCCAGGCTGTTCTCGTGCATAAGGAAAAGTCATCTCAGATAAAGGGATGTTGGAAACTTCGCATCGAACGATTCTCTTAATAAATTGGATGACCAGCACAGACTCCGCTATAGAAAACCTAGGAACAGGTAGGCAGCCAGTTGGCCGAGGTCTTTATTTTTGACTTTCTCTTGCATGATTTTAATCTTCATTGTTTTTCAATTAATTAATTAATGGACAGATATTATTGGTTTCCATTTATATTTAATCAGTTCCTTCTTTGTTCTCTATGGTTTTTAACAAATTTGCATTTATACGTTGTGGAAAGCCAGCCCCCAGACACAGACACCAGAATGTCCAAAACACACACAGGTTTATTCTCCTCACATAGAGTATACAACAGCAACACCATTTTTCTTTTCTCTTTCTCTCTCTTCTCTCTCGCCTCTACTCCCCTCCTCACAAGCTCAGTCTCTTTCCTCCCAACTCCGGCTCATCTACTGGAGGGAGGCAGCCCCTTTTATAATAACCCACATGGGCTCCAGGTGCTCTGTCCAACGACACTTCCTGGTGTGGCGGAAGTGTCAGATGAGCACCCGGAAGCACACCGGGTGCCCCTGGATTTCTTCCGGCAGCACTTCCTGGTGTGGCTGAAGTGCTGCCATCCAGGATTCCATGATCGTCCGGTTGCCCCCTGGCGATGGCCATGTCCTCCCACAGGGATGAGCTTCCCAGCTCTGTTCCAGTGGCCCCCAAGCAGACCAGGGTGGCTACCCTCTCGTGGCCCAAGGAAGGTATTGTCCCTCTCGTGGACCATCCAGGCTTCCCGGCTGGGTAGGGTCTCCAGCCGTCTGCCACAACGTGTACCAGTTTTGTATTTAGTAATCAGTATTATCTATACCTGTATTTTAACTGAGAATTGTTCACAGTGCTCTGCGCCCTCACTCAGTGAAAAGCACCATACAAAAAAATAAGGTAAGTTATATTGTGTTCTATTCTATTAGCAAATGCCACAGCTGTTTAGATAAATCCAAAATTAAACACTGAATGTCGGCTGCTGGTGTGAAGCGATCTACCTTGAAGAGCTAGAACTTAAGATACCTTGGCAGAGAGACTACAGGTATCAGCATACTGGGCTGGGCTGCTATCACCAGAGGTTGTGATGCCCTCACAGAAGGTACCATTTAAATGATAGATTAATCTACAGAGTGTGCATCTGTCCTATACATGGTACTCTGATAACTCATTGGAAATGGGAAGACAACCTAAGGTTTGTGTGCCCTTTTGTTAGAGCAGATTCTGCCCAGATTGCAAGTGATTAGCTGCATAAGCAGAGAGTGTGGGTGCATGACCGGCCTGCCTGCAGTCCTGACCCATCTTTGATTGAAAATATATGGAACTTTATGAAGGGAAAAGTATGTCCCTGTACAATAGTGCAGCTGAAGACCACGTGGTGTAGTGATTAAGGCTTCGGACCTGAGGTTGTGGGTTCAAATCATGTTGCTGAGACTGTGTGACCATGTCACTTCACCCCCCTGTGCTCTGATTGGAAAACAAAAGAAATATAACCAGTTGTATCTCAAATGTTATAAATTGCCTTGGATTTCAGTATTACATTAACCAAGTACTGCGGTGGGTTGGCACCCTGCCCAGGATTGGTTCCCTGCCTTGTGCCCTGTGTTGGCTGGGATTGGCTCCGGCAGACCCCCGTGACCCTGTGTTCGGATTCAGTGGGTTGGAAAATGGATGGATGGATTAACCAAGTAAAAATGAAAAACAAATTTCATAATGGATGAATGAAGGAAAATTCCACTTGCTAAACTTGACCAACTTGTGTCTTCAGTGCCCAAATGCTTAATAAGTGTTACTAAATGAAATGGTGATGTGACACAGTGGTAAACACTCAGCTGTCCCAACTCTGTTGAGCGTGTTATAGTCATTAGATTTGAATGGATTGTTTATTTTCATAAAAACAATTCAGTTCACAAGGTAAAACATCAAATAAGGTGATGGTGTAGTTTTATCAATATAGTACAGTATCACACACATGTGCTTGGGAGAAGGTGAATCAGCTCAAATATTGTTGTTTCTCAGCTGGACCAAAGGTTGGCACTGTCATCTAACCATCATTCCTTTTGTCCCTCTGCAAACCAGCAG